>NC_141908.1:83450000-83750000 GCF_057802395.1 Ceratotherium simum simum
CCCAGTTGCCCGGGCCATCCAGGTAGTCTATTTGCCAGTCTTCAGTAGGCCAATTTCCCTTGTGTTGAGTGCTCAGATAGGGGGACCAGAAGCAGTCTTGGGGTTGTTCTTTGCACAGATTATGTAACTTTGATCACCTGTTTTATAGTCTTTTGTAGGTGAGGCCCGATGATGTTCTTCTGAACCCACTGGAGGGTGGCGTCTCTTCCATAATGAGCACTCTCATGTACTTGTCTCAAGGTAGGATAAGAGGGCCTCAGGTATTAGAATCACCCCACGGGCATCCCCTTTTCAGCCTCCTGGACATTCAATGTTATATCCCCATTCTTTAGCCCGATCCTTATCCTTTTCAGGATTTATCGGCTTGTAGGCAGTAAGATCTAACTGTGGCCGTAGGGATCCCATCATAGCAGGGGTGTCTGTCTTAGCGTCCCATTTGGCCGCTTGGTCAGCCAGTCTGTTTCCTTGAGCAACAGGGGTATTGTCCCTCTGGTGGCTGGGGCAGTGCATGCAAGCTACCCGAGCAGGCTCTTCAATAGCACCAAGCAGCTCTCGAGTTTCAGGTCCATGTTTGATTTCCTTTTTTCCTGCTGTTAGGAGTCCCCTTTCTTTCCAGATTGCCCCATGAGCATGAACTACAGCAAAGGCATAACGAGAATCTGTGTACACGTTTACTCTCTTCCCTCGAGGTAGATGTAGAGCCAGAGTGAGGGCAATGGTTTCCACCTTTTGAGCCGATGTCCCTGGGGGTAGGGCTTTAGGCTCTGAAGTCTCTTGTAAAGTTATGACCACATATCCCGCGCATCTCTTACCTTGATCCATGAAGCTGCTGCCATCTGTGAAGAATTCTAAGTCCAGTTCTTCCAGTGGACAGTCCAACAGATCAGATTGGCTAGAGTACACTGTCTCCATAGCTTGTAAGCTGTCATGTTCTAAGCTTCTGATGTCTCATTAGGGAGCAAGGTGGCTGGGTTTAGGGAGGATGATACTTGTATCCGTACATTTGGATTCTCCAAAAGGATGGCCTGGTATTTGCCCATCCGTCCTGAAGTAAGCCAGTATCCTCTCTTTTGTTCTAATAATGTAAGTACCTGATGTGGCACATATACCATGGTGGGTTGGCCCAGAGTGAATTTTTCAGCTTCCTGCAGGATGTCACAGGTAGCAGCCACTGCCCTGAGGCAGGGGATCCCAGCCCTTGACAGTCTGATCCAATTGCTTGAAAAAATAAGCCATTGGCAGAGGGGTCATGCCCAGTTTTTGAGTTAAAACCCTCAAGCTTATTCCCTGCCTTTCATGTACATAATAGGCTGAAGGGCTTGTCCAAGTTAGGAAGCCCCAAGGCTGGGGCTGAAACTAACTTTGTCTTAATTAAAGTTTTAAAGGCCACCTGACACTCCTTTGTCCATTCTAGTGGCTCCTGGTCTAGCCCTTCTAGAGCTTCATAGAGGGGTTTTACTGTGAGACCATAGTTAGGAATCCAGATCCGACAGAAACCAGCCATGTGCAAGAATTCTTGTAGCTGTTGCCAGGTGGTAGGCGGCATGTTATAGCTTTTGGTCTGGCAGTAGTTCCCTTTAGCCTTTTGATAAGGTAAACCCTAAGTATGTAACTTTTTGTTTGCAGATCTGTGTTTTTTTTAGTGAGACCCTATACCCACATTCAGCCAAATGATTTAAGGTCTTTATTGTGTTGGCCAGACACTGCTCGCAAGTGGGGCTCGCTATCAGCAAGTCATCCATGTACTGTGATGGCAATCTTTCTTGTAATTATAAGTGGCTCAAGTCTTTAGCTAGGGCCTCCCCGAATAGCATAGGGGAGTTTTTGAAGCCCTGGGGGAGCACTGTCCAACGAGATTGTTGAGTGGCCTGAGTGTCTGGGTCACGCCATTCACAGGCAAAGAGTTGCTGCGATTCTTCCGTGAGCGGTATGCAGAAGGATGCATCCTTGAAGTCCCAAACTGAAAAACAGCAGTGTTCACCTGGAATGTTGGTGAGCAAGATGTAAGGGCTGGGCACTGCGGGGTGCAGGTCCTGAACCACCTCCTTTATGGCACGGAGGTCCTGAACAAATTGATATTCCTCTGAACTGGCTTGGTTTTGTTTTTGTCTTGACCGGGAGAAGTAAGAGTATTGTATGGTGACTGGCCAGGTCTGAATGATCCTGCTGTCAGGAATTTCTGCAGTGCTGGCTGAATGCCCTTCTGAGCCTCCTGTTGGAGAGGATATTGTTTCAGGCTGGGCTTTATCTTTTGGGTTTTTAAGGGTATATGTATTGGCTGGACATTCTTTGCTTTCCCAGGCTCCCCTTCTGCCCACAGGCCCGGTCTTACCTCCTTGAGAACCTGTGGTGGCGGCAGGTGCAGTGGTGGTGTTTGAACACCTGGCAGGGCCATCTGGAACCATCAGTGAGGATGACTGTTCCGGTGGCACTGGCACCTCTAGCTGGCCTGGAGCAAAAGTCACTTGAGCATTCAGTTTACACAGAAGGTCTCATCCCAGGAGGGGAACAAGGCTGAGGCAGAGGAAGGAGAGTGCATCCAAACAAAGCCAGCCAATTGCCCTTGTCCATTTGTGCCTGTGAGATATTGTCTCAGTGGAAATGGCCCCGCTTCGGGGCCCCCTGACGGAATTGTGTTCCTTGCCGGGTTCAAGGAGGAGAGCGTCCCTCTCTTAGACCTGGCAGTCCCTCAGGCATTTCCCCTTGGGCAAGCGGTGGGCCTGGGGAAAGAGGGAGGAGAGCAGGGGTGCGCCTCTGTCCATTGTTCCCCTTCCCTGATCTGGATATAGCAGCATAAAGGCTTGAACATAGGGGATTTCATCTTCTTTCCTTCCTTCTTGCAGAACAATTCTAGCTGTAAGATGGTATCATAATTGAGTGACCCATTTGGGGGCCACTTTTCTCCTGAGCCCAGTGTATACTGGGGCCAAGCTACATTACAGTAGAAGATCATCTTTTTCTTTGTCATGGGCTCATAACTGAATCAGCCTAATTGACCAGCATGCACCCTAGCGGGCCTTGTTTTGGAATGGACGGAGTGGTGCCCATGGCGATAAAGTTTGTGTCTGGCAATTAATGGACCGAGATGAGGGTGCAGGGCTTGACCCCGGGCATCTGGATAACTATGGGACTTATCCAAATCCCACTCCACCGGAGCACACAGTTTTCACACCAGTTAATTACAGTGAGTTAAGGATCGAGAAAAGAAGTTTTAATTCGATTAGCCGGCGTAATTGAGAAGAGGGCAGACTAATGTCTCAAAAAAACCATCTTCCTGATTATGCCAGCTAATAAAATTAAAACTTCCTTTCTTGATCCCTAACTTGTTGTGATTAATTGGCTCAGATCGAAATGAGCAGAGCGGGCCCATTGCTCAGTAACACATTCATCAGTTGGGCACTTGGGTTGCTTCCACATGTTGGCTATTGTCAATAATGCTGCAGTGAACATAGAGGTACGTAAATCTCTTTGAATTGTTGATTTCAAGTTCTTTGGATAAATGCCCAGTAGTGGGATAACTAGGTCATATGATATTTCTATTTTTAATTTTTTGAGAAATCTCCGTACTGTTTTCCATAGTGGCTGCACCAGTTTGCATTCCCACTAGCAGTGTATGAAGGTTCCTTTTTCTCCACATCCTCTCCAACATTTGTTATTTTTTGTCTTGGTAATTATAAGCATTCTAACAGGTGTAAGGTGATATCTCATTGTGGTTTTGATTTGCATTTCCCTAATGATTAGTGATGTTGAACATCTTTTCATGTGCCTGTTGGCCATCTGTATATCTTCTTCAGAAAAATGTCTGTTCATATCCTCTGCACATTTTTTGATTGGGTTGTTTGTTTTTTTGTTGTTGAATTGTATGAGTTCTCTATATATTTTGGAGATTAACCCCTTGTTGGATATATGATTTGCAAATATTTCCTCCCAGTTGGTGGGTTGTCTTTTCGTTGTATTCCTGGTTTCCTTTGCCTTGAAGAAGCTCTTTAGTCTCATGAAGTCCCATTTGTTTATTTTTTCTTTTGTTTCCCTTGCCCGAGTAGACATGGTATTCGAAATGATCCTTCTAAGACCAATGTCAAAAAGTGTACTGCCTATGTTTTCTTCTAGGAGTTTTATGGTTTCAGCTGTTACTTTCAAGTCTTTAATCCATTTTGAGTTAATTTTTGTGTATGGTGTAAGATAAAGGTCTACTTTCATCATTTTGCATGTGGCTGTCCAGTTTTCCCAGCACCATTTATTGAAGAGACTTTCCTTTCTCCATTGTATGTTCTTGGCTGCTTTGTCAAAGATTAGCTGTCCATAGATGTGTGGTTTTATTTCTGGGCTTTCAATTCTGTTCCATTGATCTGTGTGTCTGTTTTTGTACCAGTACCGTGCTGTTTTGATTACTATAGCTTTGTAGTATACATATATATGTATCGACGCAGGTCACCACCGCCATCGTCGAGACACAGAACATTGCAGCACAGGAGTCCCTCCTGCTGCCCTTTTGTCACCTTGGCCACTTCCTCCTCCTCCCTGGCCCCTCCCCCAGTACCTGGTGACACTAGTCTGTTCTCTGTCTCTAGGATTGTTGTGTGACTCTTGAAAAAATGAACCGTGCTCTGTTTCTAGGCAGTAACTGGAACTCTAGAAGCATCTACAGTAAATTGTGTGGTTAAAATGAAAGGGAAAGGGTGATAGCAGGTGTGAAGGATGATGGCTCTGTGTGGTCACATTCCTAATGCTGTCATCTTAACTGTCATGAGCCATGCTGCAGATGGAGAGAGACATTTCATTCTTAAACCATCTTCAATTTGCTTCTTGTAAGAACAGGGTTGTGGGAAGTTTTATAGTTTACAGCCAAATGTGCAAAATGGACTAGTCTTCAGATTTAGTTCTGAGTTAGAGGTCAGTGTGAAAGGATTACAAAACTTGAGAAGTATGGACACGTGTTTGTGTGTGTGTGTACACGCACATGTGCATTTGTGTGTGTTTATGCCATGTATTTTTGTCGTGTGTGTATGTAGGTGTGTGTGCATGCATGTGTGTTTATGCTGTGTATTTTTGTTGCGTGTGTATGTAGGTGTGTGTGCATGTGTGTGTGTTTATGCTGTGTATTTTTGTCATGTGTATGTGTGCATGTGTGTGTGTTCATGCTATGTATTTTGTTGTGTGTGTACGTGTGTGTGTGCATGTGTGTTTATGCGGTGTATTTTTGTTGTGTGTATGTATGTGTGTGTGTATGCGTGTATGCATGTGTGGGTTTATGCTGTGTATTTTTATTGTGTGTATGTGTGTGTGCATGTGTGTGTGTTTATGCTGTGTATTTTTTTTGTGTGTGTATGCGTGTTCATCTGTGTATGTGTTCATGTGTGTTTATGCTGTGTATTTTATCTGTATTGCTTGTTTTCCTTTCAATTTAACAAGAAGGACAAATGGGGAAACACTATCATAGTTGGTGATTTAATTAAAGGTGGATGGTTCAATAATATTTTCCCCAAAGCTATCAGATTATTATAACAGATTCCTTTTTTCTATTGTAACCCAATATTATAGACAATAAATTCTGAATAATTAAAAACATGTTTCATTTTCAAACTCCCTTCACAATATAAAAACTTTGGCTGCTCTCCAGGGACTCACACTCTTGAGAGTGACATCAGCACTTAAGAAGGTAAAATAAAATATTAATAGGTCTTTATGAACTCTTTTGAGGCCTATGTGAAAACATGGAGTAGAGAGTTAATAAAACTGATTTATTATTTGGCCCATCAATACTAGAGTATGAGAAACCCTACATTCCAAGCAAAATCCTTTATTGCAGACCAGCTCACCTTTCTCTTGGACTGTGGAAAATAGAACGTCTGGCCTGGAAGAGAACTTATTCTCTTTAAATGTATTCTTTTGTTCTCCTTTATGCCCTGTGAGCTGGCTGCCCGCCCTGCTCTGAGGGTCGGCAGCTGCCTGGATTCCATTCCTCAGCAGAGTTTGATAAACATATTCTTTTAATCTTTTCTAAATTAAAGTCAGATATGATATATGAATGTTATAATAACTTTCTAAGAGGGCATTAAATACATTAAAGAAACTTTATGAAGGAGATATTTTTGCAAAATTATAATCATATTTTAACAATTCTAATTTACCTTTGTTTTTTACAGCCACCTTATGGCAAATGTTCATTTGCTAGAATGAGGTAATATTTTTATATATTGTGTTTTTTTAAGTTAGGACAGAATATTTCTTTTTTTAAAAAAATTAACTTATCGAGATAATTGTAGATTCACATGCAATGGTAAGAAATAACACAGAGAGAACCCGTGTATCCTTTACCCCATTTCCTTCAGGGGTATCGTCTTACAAACCTGTAGTCCAGTATCCCAGCCGGCATGTTAACATTGACGCAGTCGAGATGCAGGACGTTCCATCCCCCAAAGACCCTCTGTTGCGTTTGTAGCCACATTCACTCCCTTCCACTCCCCCCTCCTCCTCAGCCCCCTGCAAGCGCTAATCTGTTCTCCAATTCCGTAATTTAATTTGCATCTTCTCTCTTTTTTCTTTGTGTACTTGTCAGAAGTTTGTCAATTATATTGTCTTTTCAAAGAACCAGCTCTTTGTTTCATTGATATTCTCTGTTGTTTTCTTTTCAATTTCATTGGTTTCTCTTATTTTCTTTATTATGTCCTTCCTTCTACTTGCTTTGCTTTATTTTGCTCCTCTTTTTCTAGGTTCTGGAGGTGGGAGATTATGTTATTGATTCGAGACTTTTCTTCTTTTCTAGTCTAGGTATTTAGTGCTATAAATTTCTCTCAGCATTGCTTTGAGTGTGTCCCTCACATTTTGATATGTTGTATCTTCATTTTCATTCAGTTCGATTTTTTTTTTATTTTGGTGAGTAAGTTTGGCCCTGAGCTAACATCCATGCCCATCTTCCTCTATTTTGTATGTGGGATGGCATCACAGTATGGCTTGATGTGTGGTGTAGGTCTGCACACAGGATCCAAACCTGTGAACCTGGGCTGCCAAAGCGGAGCGTGCGAGCTTAACCATTACGCCACCCAGCCGGCCCCAATTCAATGTATTTTTTTGACTTCCCTTGAAACTTCCTTTTTGACCCATGGATTATTTAGAAGTGTGTTGTTTACTTTCCAAAGTGTCTGGAGATTTTCCTCTTATCTTTCTGTTATTAATTTCTAGTTTGATTCCATGTGGTCTGAGAACATCCTCTGTATGATTTCAGTTCTCCTAAACTTGTTGGGATCTGTTTTATGGCCCAGGATATGGTCTCCCTTGGTCTATATTCTGTGAGCACTTGGAAAGAATGTGTCTTCTGTGTTGTTGTGTGAAGTGTACTATAAACGTCTGTTAGATCCTCTTGGTTGACAGTGTTGTTGAGTCCTTCTATATCTTTATTGATTTACTGTCTGGTTGTTCTATTGATTGAGAGAGGAGTATTGAAGTTTCTGACTGTAATTGTGGATTTGTCTACTTCTTCTTTAAGTTCTGTCAGTTTTTGCTTCACATATTTTGCAGCTCTGTTTTTTGATGCATACATGTTTAGGATGGCTATGTATTCTTGGTGGAATGACCCTTTTGTCATTATATAATGTCCCTCTTGGTCTCTAGTAATTTTGTTTGCTCTGAAGTCTACTTTATCTGGTATTAATCTAGCTGGGGAAATGGGGGGTGTCACCTTGTTACTGCTCAATGGAGGTAGAAGTTTAGTTCCCCAGCCAGCTGCTGTGAGACCCAAGGTGGAGAACTCCTTGTTACTGGTGGGTGTGGGTGTGAGTTCTGCTCCCCACGTGGTCTCCACTGATGCACAGTGGGGTGGCCTCATTGTTGCTAGGCTGACTTCACTAGGTCTTCTCTGAGACCACCCCCGCGCAGAGATGGAGGGGCACCTTGTAACTGCCCGGTGGGGGTGGAGGTCCCAGCTCCCACATGGTCTCTGCTGACACCTGGATGGGGCACCATGAGGGGCCTTGTCACAGACTAGTGTGGGCAGAAGTCCCAGCTCTCTGCTGTGCTCTGCAGCCACCGTGGGGCGGGTGTGGGGACCTCCTTACAGCCTGGCGAGGCTGGAAGTCTGGGCTCTCTACCTGGCCTTTGCTGGTGTGGCTTGGGGTGGGACTGCAGTGTTTTCTGTGGCGTTTGCCTGGGTTGAGCTGTTATTGTCTGAAAGTTTTCTGTCTCATCAGGCTGCCCCTTTCCTTCCTTTCTATTGAAGCAGAGTTTTCTCCAGGCTTTTTTGTGTTGGCATCTGTTGGTGTTTCAGAATTCCCAGCTTCTCCAACTCCAGGTCAGGAATGTATGAGGCAAAAAGAAAACCCGGAGAATTCACCCTGTGTTGTTCTTCGGGATGTTGATGCAAATAATCCATAGTCAATCTATAAATCAAAATTGGGGTGAATTTATTATGAGCCAAATTTGAGGACCATATAGCCTGGGGCCTTCCTTCCCCAAGGAAGGAAGGGCACCAAAGAAGTGGGGTGTATAGAGTGGTTATATACTATCAAAGAGCATGTATCACATATAATTGCAATGTCTCTTTTACAATAGTCACGAGATTGCTCTGTCGGCACAGCGATTGATGGGTGTGGCAGGTAGCAGGCCTGCTGTCTTGAGTTTGGTGGTTACAGGATGAGCGCAGCAATCAAATCCTAGCCTAGGGAGAAATGCTTATCCTTAAGGAAACCCCATTGTGGGGGAAGTTGCATCCTTATCTTAAGGGCGTTTGTTCTTGCCTTTGGGACATGGTAAATGCTCAAAGCAGATATACAATGCATGTTCAAAGGTCACAAGCCCTTTTAGTTTTACACCAAATGACTTCGTCATATGCTCCAATATATCCTATTGCTTGCCATTTATTTATCAGGGATCTGAGGTCCTGAGCTGATCTGCTTTCTGTCTCCACCTTTCAGAATCGTTTCACGTTCATTTTATCTACAATGTCCAGAGTTTTTAGTGGTACTTATTGGGAGGAATAGAAGAAGTATGTCTGCTCCATCATGCCAGAAGTGGAAGTTCCAGAATGCTTCTTTTTAAATACATCTAATTTATAGATTCATGTTTACTTGAAAATGGAATAAATGTGAGTATTGTAATAGTGAAGATTTGCATATTCAGACATTAGCAATTAGTATCTGTAATGACGACTGTAGGGGCTTTCAATAAAGTACACATCAAATGAGGTCTTCTCTCAGCCATCCAATGTGTGGCAGATTGAAAGTTAACATTTTATTTCAAACTGTAAGTGATCACTTGCCCAGAAAAGTTACTAACATTTGTTTTTCTGAATGTACCACTTCATTTTGGATGTAGTTGTTGCTTTTAGAGTAATAGACATTGAGTGTGGCTCGGCTCTTGTCTTAAGTACACAGTGATTTTGACGTCCCTCTGGGGTGGACAGCCCTTGCGTCTGTAACAAAGGGGGAGAGGAGGCAACACACAGACCCTGACCATTTATTTCTCACTTGAAAAGATAAACTGGCTGTGATTCCTGGCTTTGGAGAGCCATCCCCTAGGAGGCGACATCCCATGGATTGATTAGTCCCAAACACATCCCAAGGGCACCAGGCTTCTAGAGGCATTGGCTGGTCTCTGGAAGGCACACTTTCCACGTGATGGAAGTTGTCCCGTGGGATGGGGGGAGGTCTCTCAGGAGGAGGTGGAGGAGGATCTCTTAAGGGAGGAGGTGGTGCTGGAAGTGGTTTATCTTGTTTTCTCACCATGCAAGGAGAAGACTTTGGGGAACCAGTTGGGCTGCTACAGGGAGACCGAACTATGCCTTTCTGGATGAGATGAGATCCAGGCGAGGAGGCACTGGTGGCAGGCTTAGATGTGGGATCTGGAGAGGGTCTGGATGTGGCTTTCTTCTCTGTGCAAGGGGAGAGGATCCTGGTGATGTGACTGGTGAATTCTGCCTGTCAGTGCACTTTCTGTTAGGTCAACCTAACAGATCCTGAATTAGCATGTCCTAATCAGACTTGCTCCTGGTTAAACTGGCCACATTTTTCAGAACAAAGTATCTTTAGAAGCTGTCGTTTATATGAAGCTTATGTTCCTGAATAGGTTGTCCTGGTGACAGGGCCACGTCTGCACAAAAGGGAACAAAGATGAATTTGTTGAGGTAAAAATGGTGCACGGGGTGATCTGAAATGTTCGTGTTTGATAACTGAAGTCGAATTTCTCTGAATCAAATGTACAGTTCGGAAACTTGGTCATAGCTCACCCAGTGTTTTCTAGTATTGAAGTAAAAGAATGTAACTTATTGAACTGAAAAAATAGCCAGGCAAAAACCAAAAAAAAAAAAAAAAAAAAAAAACCCTTGAATGGTGCCTGTTTCTAGAGAACGACAGGAAGAAGTTTTCCTGCCGTGCCTGTGAAGGTGACTCAGGTTCCCGTTTCATTCTCCCTTTTGATAAATGAGATTTTAACGGCTCCCCTTTAGTGGAGCTACTTATAACACAGAATCTGCGTTGTATTAGTCTGGTCCTAACTCCTGGTGTGTATTCCAACCCCCAAATTAGTTTTTGATTTTTCTCTCCTTTCATAAAAATCATTAAAATAGATGTGCTCATTGAGCTGTGAATATTATCCAGGAATCTCCAAAACCGTATACCTCTATTCACTGAGCTACTCTTTGTATAAATATATTTGAAAATAATAAACTCAGAATTTTGAGGAATGATTTAAATTTTTGCTGCTAAAACTAGTTCTTCTGATAGATGTTCTCTCTGCACCTTCCATTTCAGTTTAAACTGCCAGCCTGTCATTTTTTGTCATTTAAGGTCATCATCATAATCTCTACGGCTGGTGATATAAACGGCTTTCTATTGCTGACAGTCAGTTCAGAATGTCTCACCGCACAATATAAAAAGGCTTGTTTTCCCACTTTCCATAAAGAGTGGTTCTAGAGAATAAGTGTATTTGCAGCCTGAAATTAAAGATTAGGGATTTGCAAAGATTGTATGATTGGGAGTTTGTCACTTAGGTAAACTGATAGGTTTTATCATCTCTTTTGATTTAAGAATCTCTAAGTGCCTAACAGAAAACAGAAATGCAAATCTCTGGACCCTATTATTGTTAATAAATCTACACAAAACACAAGACTTGGTATTCTTTTTCTAGAAAATAGATGGCTCCCTGCGGAAAATCGTGGTTATTTAAAAATATATTTACAAATTTTTGATACCTCCCTTTAAGAGGTTGAGATTAATTCCTCTCCCTGAGAGTTGGTGACTTATTTTTACCCAATAGGATACAATGGACCGACCATGAGGGACGTCTGAGACTAGATAATAAAGGGCACTGTGGCTTCCTCCCTGCTTTCTCTCTGGACTCATTCAACCTGTGGGAGGCCAGTTGCCCTATGTAGACGCACCCATGTAGAGAGAACCATGTGGTGAGGACCCGAGGCTTCCTCCCATCAGCCACTGTGGAACTGAGGCCCCTGCCACTAGCCATGTGGTGGTCCATCCTGGAAGTGGACCCTCTAGTTCCAGTCAAGTCTTTAGGGGACAGCATCTATGGCTGAAGCCTTGACTGCAACCTCACAAGGAACTCTGAGCCAGAACCACCCAGCTAGCCCTCTCCCAAGCTGTGAGATAATTAATGTTTGTTGTTTTAAGCCACAAAGTTTTGGTTAATTTCTTACACAGCTATACATGACAAATACAGATTTTTCTCTCCTTAAAAATCTGTTCCTCTGGAATCCCTCTTGGTACCAAATTAAAATTTTATCATGTTAGATGGAAGCACGACTTTGTTATTGAACTTTTTGGAAATTAAGTGTGGTTTAAAGAGATGTGTATGAGAGCCAGGTTGACAGAGGTGGATTTTGGTGGCTTTGTAATGGGTCGACTTGGCTGTGTTCAGCTATATTTCCCAGAATCCCCTTACTTTTGTGTTTCTAGTTGGGGTGAGCCACAGAAACGGTTGTTCATGAGCGTTGGAGGCAGAGGTGAAGCAGCAGCCATTTTGTTTTTTACACTCAGAAGGTCAGGGCAGACACTTTAGTATCTCACACATGTTACTGCTTTTCTGCTGGCTCAGTTGCCAGGCCTGCAACTGCTCCCCGTTTCCCTGGGTCCTCCTGTAACTTCTCTGATTCCTGGGCCCAGTGCGTGTTTACGTCCAGGACATAGGTTGCCAGCTTCTGCTGCTGTATACCTGCATCATCAGGGCTGGACACACAGAGAATTAACATGGATCTGTTGGTCCTTGTGGTGGTTACCAGCTCATGCTCGTGCTTGTGGCTTGTTCTTACTCTCTCTCTTTACACTCATCTTCTTTTTTTGACTGTCTGACCTGCAGATTTCCAGCTCCAGCACCAGACAAAAATAATAGCCTTCCACAGATTATTTAACCAGCTCCCAAATTGTGTAAGTTCAGGTCCCTGTAACAGATACTTCATTCTACTTCTGTCTCTACCTCTCTCTCTTTCTTTATGATCTTTCTTACTCTCTCAGTAGTTCTGCTTCTCTGATTGAACCTTGAGTAATAGAGTGATCTTCACCATTATCTCATACCTTCAAATATGTTGGTTCTCAAACCCCTTAAAGTAAGTGCAAGACTCACCAGGGGTTCTTGAGAAATATGAGGGCTACCAGTCTCCACCTCCAGAAATAAATTGTGATTAACTGTGTCTGGTGTGCAGCCTAAGAATCTACATTTTATATGGGCATCAGATTCAGGTGGTCCAAGCTCCATACTTTCAGCAAGCACTTATCATGTTTAAAATATATTTTATTGAAATTAAGGTTTTCCAATAATAGAATTTCCTTTCCACTACTGGTTGTGTTAAAGCCAAATCTAGGTGAATTCATCCAACAAGCATTTATTATTCACTTGTAGTATGTTAGAAACATGCTCCAGGGTGGGAATGGGTATCAAAGTATCTATTGAAAGATATCTAGTAGAAAGATATCCTATAAAATGCTGCTGTTCCTTTTTATATTCATATTAATAGTAGTTTTCTAGCAATGCTTTGAGAATCTCTGTGGCTTTTCAGAACAGGTTCAGGTAAATAGGAAGGTTCAAATTAGTGAGACAGTGTGATTCTGCAATCACTCTCCCCTAGGCTTCAGCTGGGGCAGTTCTGCTATTATGTACATATTTTTAATAGTTGGAATTTTCTCATGAAGTGTTTTGTTTGAAGAAAATGTACTACATAAAAATATTTGAAAATGAAAGTCTTTACTATAATATCAATATTATTTTTTATGTAAAAAGTATTTAACAAATATTGATTGAATGGATGATGGATATGTTGGTGCATATCTTACTGTGATAGCGTCACAGTGTTAAGACAAAAAGGGCAAACCCACAGCTAACATTGTACTCAGTGATGAAAGGTTGAAAGCTTTTTCTATAAGATCAGGAATAAGATAAGTGGTCCCACTCTCACCACCCCTATTCAACATGTACTGGAATTCCTAGCTAGAGCAAGTAGGCAAGAAAAAGAAATAAGAGGAAATCAGAAAGGAGGAAGTAAAATTGTCTCTGTTTGCAGATGCTATGACCATATATATAGAAAATCCTAAAGTTTCCACCAAAAAACTTAGAATTAATAAATGAATTCAGTAGTTTCAGAATACAAAATCAACATGCAATAATCAGTTGTAGTTCTATGCAGTAACAATGAACTATCTGAAAAAGAAATAAAGAAAACAATTCCATTTATAATAACATCAAAAATAGTAAAGTACCTAGGAGTAAATTTAACCAAGGAAGTGAAAGATCTGTACACTGAAAATTACAAGACGTTGATGAAAGAAATTGAAGAAGACACAAATAAATGGAAAGATATACCATGTTAATGGATCAGAAGAATTAATATTGTTAAAATGTCCATACTACCCAAAGCAATCTACAGATTCAATGCAATCCGCATCAAAACTCCAGTAACATTTTTCACAGAAAGAGAACAAAAAAATCCTAAAATTCATGTGGAACCACAAAAGATCTGAATAGCCAAAGCAATCCCGAGAAAGAACAAAGCAGGAGGCATCACAATCCCTGATTTCAAACTATGTTACAAAGATATAGTAATCAAAACAGTTGTTACTGGCATAAAAACAGACACATAGATGAATGGGACAGACTCTAGCACCAAGAAATAAACCCATACATGCATGGTCAACTAATATTTGACCAGGGAGCCAAGAATACTCACTGGGGAAAAGATAGTCTTTTCAATAAATGGTGTTGAGAAAACTGGGTATTCACATACAGAAGAATGCAATTGGACCCTATCTTACACAACTCACAAAAATTAGCTCAAAATGGATTAAAGACTTAAATAGAAGACTCAAAGCTGTAAAACTACTAGAAGAAAACATAGAGAACAAGCTCCTGACATTGGTCTTGGCAATGATTTTTTGGATATGACACCAAAAATGCAAGGAACAAAAGCAAAAATAAACAAGTGGGACTACATTAAATTAAAAGGCTTCTGCACAGAAAAATAAATCATCCACAAATGAAAAGGCAACCTACTGAATGGGAGAAAATATTTCAAATCATATATCTGATAAGGGGTTAACATCCAAAATATATAAGGAACTCATACAACTCAATAGCAAAAAACCAAACAATCCAATTGAAAAATGGGAAAGGATTTGAATAGACATTTTTCCAAAGAAGACATGCATATGGCCAATAGATAGGCGAAAAGATGCTCCACATCACTAATCATCAGGGAAATGCAAGTCAAAACCACAATGAGATACCACCTCCCACCTGTTAGAATGGCTATCATCAAAAAGACAAGAGATAACAAGTCTTGGTGAGGATGTGAAGAAAAGGGAACCACTGAGCTCTGTTGGTGGGAATGCAAATTGATGCAGCCACTATGAAAAACAGTATAGAAGTTCCTCAAAAAATTAAAAATAGAACTGCCACATGAGCCAGCAATTCCACTTCTGGGTAAATGACATCAAGGAAGGAAATGACATTGCTAACTGGAAGAGATATCTGCATCCCCATGTTCATTGCAGCGTTATTTACATAAGCCAAGACATGGAAGAAACCTAAGTGTTGATGGATGAATGGATGAAGAAAAGATGGTATATATACTTCAATGGAATATTATTCAGCCATAAAAAGAAGGAAATTCTGCCCTTTGCTACAACATCGATGGAACTTGGGGGAGTTATGCTAAGTGAAATAAGTCAGACAGACAAAGACAAATACTGTATGTTCTCACTTGTATGTGAAATCTAAAAAAGCTGAACTCTTAGAAATAAAGAGTAGAATGGTAGTTGCCAGAGGTTGGGGTGGGGGAAATGGGGAGATGTTAGTCAAAGGGTAAGAACTTCCAGCTATAAGATGAACAAGTTCTGGAGATCTAATGAACAACATGGTGACTATAATTAGCAATACTGTATTATATACTTGAAAGGTGTTAAGAGAGTAGATCTTAAATGTTATCACCACACAAAAAGAATGATAATTATTGAGGGGATGGAGGTGTTGGCTAACCTTATTGTGGTAATCATTTCACAATATGTACGTGTATCAAAGCATCACATGGTACACCTTAAACTTATGTATGTTATATGTCAGTAATATCTCAATAAAGTCACATTGAGTGATTTGCCCAAGGTTTCACTGGTAACTTTTCAGTAGAGCTAGATTTAGTCTTCTGGTCCATTCTCTTTCTATTTGCTGTAACTGACATATTGCAAGAGAATTAATAAAATATTGGGTCTTCATAACATTCTAGGAAATTTTTAATCTGTTTATTATTTTTTCCAATTATATCTGATACAATTACCTAATTATGTTAAAAAATTCTGGTATGAGATTTTTTTCTGTAGACAAATCAGGTGAAAGTAAGATTATTCTAAAATCTTATACATTGATGGATTTTGAATTTGATTCAGATAAAGGATTATTTCAGATAGCTTGATATCAAAACTTTTATTTTCAATGATATTAGAAGGTAAAATAATGAAAGTTTGTATTATGGCTTAAAAAAAAAGATAATGATGGGGCCGGCCCAGTGGCGTAGTGGTTAAGTTTGCATGCTCCTCTTCGGTGGCCTGGAGTTCATGGGTTCGGATCCTGGGTGCAGACCTATGCATTGCTTATCAAGCCATGCTGTGGCAGGCCTCCCACATATAAAGTAGAGGAAGATGGGCACGGATATTAGCCCAGGACCAATCTTCCTCAGCAAAAAGAGGAGGGTTGGCAACAGATGTTAGCTCAGGGCTGATCTTCTGCACCAAAAAAAAAAAAAAGGATAATGGGAATGTTTGTGTTTTGTTTGTTTCTCAGCTGGACTCTGATGGCACCATTACCATAGAGGAGCAGGTCGTCCTTGTGCTGAGAGCTAAGGTGCAGTGTGAACTCAACATCACAGCTCAGCTCCAGGAAGGAGGTAAAGACGCTAAGAATATTGTGTCCCCTTTATGTGGCCCCCCTGCCCCCATTCTCATCAAGACTGCAAGTTTCCCTTGCATTTAGTATTAGGGGATTCTCGTCAGTCCTTCCATGCTTCCATGTGGAGGGGTGTGTACAGAAGACGGCTCTTCTCATCTCTTTAACCCACTGGCTCTTCCCTTCCTGTGAAGGGGATGCAGGATTGTGAGTTTGTGAACAGCAACTGGGCCTGTGCACCTGAGCCTCTCCTCAGGCCTCTTTGGGCCTGCCTGCCCGCAGAGAGCGCGCACACTGGTCTACCCTTGAGCACGCACACTGGTTTACCCTTGACCGAGCAGCAAGCTCGGGGGCAGGCTCTGTCCTGTGGGTGTTGCCTGCACTTGGAGGTCGCATGTAAAATTCAGAGGAGCAGATTCACGACCCCACTTTTACATACCTAAGCCACGTTCGCCAAAAAGCTTTATTCTTAATAAAATGATCATTTTATCTACCTCTGCCTGACTCCTTATGTAATTTCTCAATTAGTTCCAAATTCAAGTGGGAAACTACAAAAACAAAACTACAGGCCAGCTGGTGGTGGTGGTGGTGCCCTCTGACACCTGCACCGCGGCAGCTGCTCGGGGGCCGCGGCCCGTGCCCGGGGCCTGCTGGTTGCTCACAGTTCTCATCAGGACCCTAGAGTAAAGTTATTTATTGGATTTCTTTGGCGTAATGGGGAAAGTAGAGTATTTTATATAGGAAAATGCCTTTTGAATATATTCAAGGAAATTTTTTTAAAAAGTGCTATTTACTGCGCTGCCTAAATTCCCAACACTCTGAAAGCAGCAGATAATGCCCTTAAAGCTGTGCCACATGATAAAATATGTAGTCTGATATCTGCTTCCTTCTAGGCTCCAAATATTAAAAAAAAAATTTCATGATTGATTTCTCACTTGGTTATGATCAGAGAATGTGGTCTTCGTGATGCTAATTTTTGTTGAGACTAATGGCTTATATTGTGGTCAGTTTTGATGAATATTCCATGTGGTCTGCAAAGGAAGGTGTATTCTCCCGTTTCTGGGTACAGTGTTTTACAGTGTCCACAAGATTAAGCTTATTGACTGTATGTTCATGTATTCTAAATTCATAATGATTTCTCATCTGCTCAACCCATTCTTTCCTGGGGTGTGTGTCTTAAAATCTCCCATAATGGTGAATGATGGTGATGATGGTGAATTTTTTGCTTCATATATTTTGAAAATATGTTACTGAGTATATACAAGTTTAGAAATGTTATATTTCCTGGTGAATTAAACCTTTTATCGGTATGAAGCAGACCTTTTTATCTCTAGTATATTTTTCCTTTGTTAAATATTTAATAATGTATGTAATATAAAATTGTTATATTAAAAATAACAGCATTTAGTAAACAACATTAGTTTCATTCTCCCTTGGTTGGTATTTGCCTTGCATATCTTTCTCATGCTTTAAAAATTTTTTCAATTGTGGTAAAATACACATAACATTAAATTTACCATCTTAAACATTTTTAAATGTACAGTTTAGTGGTATTGTGTCTTCACATTGTTGTGCAAACAATTGCCAGAAATTTTTCTTCTTGCAAAATTAACACTCTGTGTTTGTTAAACAACAACTCCTCACCTTTTCTCATTCTTTTATTAAACTTTTCTGTATACCTATGTTTTGGGAGTATCTTTTATAAATAAGACACATGTGGGCCGGCCCTGTGGCTTGGTGGTTAAGTGCGCGCGCTGCGATGCTGGTGGCCCGGGTTCGGATCCCGGGTGCGCATCGAGGCACCACTTCTCCGTTCATCCTGAGGCCGGGTCCCACATACAGCAACTAGAAGGATGTGCAGCTACGACACACAACTATCCACTGGGGCTTTGGGGGGAAAAAATAAAATAAATAAAATCTTTAAAATAAATAAAATCTTTAAAAAAAAATAAGACACATGTGACTTTTTCTTGTTATCTGTTCTGATAATCTTTGTCTATTAATGAAAGAGATTAGCCGAATTACGTTAACTGTGATTATTAATGCACAACATTTGAATGTAATTCTGCCATCTCATTAGGGCTTTCTCCTTCACCAGATCTTCCCATGTGTCCCTTCCACTCCCCACCCCGACCTTCTTTTGAATTGATTTAGAATTTTTTTCTTATTTCATCCTCCCTCCTCCTACTAGTTTGGAAGATAATATATTATATTTAATTCTTTTAGTGATAACCTAGAAATTTTTCATATATATTTAATTTAAGAAAGCTTAAAGTTAATCAATAACTTCCTCCTCCCAAATAATATATGCAGTTTGGAATACTTTAATTGCTCCCAAGTTATGTGCTATTGTCATACAGGATTTTAGTTTTACCTTAATTGTATGTTATTAATTTTTCTTTTCCCCAAAATAAATCTTTTTTAAAGGATTTGTTTACATTAGAAACTGCTTGTAGTGAACTCTCAGTTTTTGTTTGTCTGAAAAGCTCTTTAATTCAGTCTCAGTCTTCAAAGGTTTTTTTTCTGGACATATGATCTTTGGTTGAGAATTATTTACTTTTAGCACCTGAAGATGTTATTTTATTTCCCCCCCTAGCTTCTGTTGTTATTGCTGATGAATCAGTTCTCAGTCTGTGGTGATTAGTGCTTTCTCCCTGGCTCTAGAGCGTCTCCTCAACTCTGATGTCCTGCAGTTTCACTCTGTATCTAGGTTTGGGTTCATTTGATTTCCGGAGTCTGAGAATCTGTGTCTTTATTCAGTGGTGGGAATGTTTTGCTATTTTTTCTTTGAAAATTTGGTTCTCCCCCATCCTCCTGCTCTCTCCTTTTGGAACTTTAAGTCCACCAATGTGGGACCTTCTCACACTACTCTTTGTGTCTTCATGTCTTGTATGTTTTCCTTTTCTTTGTTTCTCTACTAATGTTTTGGTAATTTCTTCAAATATATTTTCCAAAATGCTGATTCTTTGTTTAGCTTTGTCTAATGGCTGTTTAATCCATCCATTAAGTTAATTTTGATTATTCTATTTTTTTTTTTTTTGTGAGGAAGGTCAGCCCTGAGCTAACATCTATTGCCAATCCTCCTCCTTTTTTTTTTTTCCCCCAAAGCCCCAGTAGATAGTTGTATATCATAGGTGCATATCCTTCTAGTTGCTGTATGTGGGACACCACCTCAGCATAGCCGGAGAAGTGGTACGTCGGTGCGCGCCCGGGATCCGAACCTGGACCGCCAGTAGCGGCGCGTGCACACTTTAACCGCTAAGCCACGGGGCTGGCCCTTATTCTATTTTTCATTTTCTGAAATCTTTGTATTCAATTTTGATATTCGTGTATCTTCAATATCCTTTCAATCTCTTTTTCTTTTCTTTTTTTTTTTTGTGAGGAAGATCAGCCCTGAGCTAACATCTGTCACCAATCTTCCTCTTTTTTGCTGAGGAAGACTGGCCCTGGGCTAACATCTGTGCCCATCTTCCTCCACTTTATATGGGATGCCACCACAGCATGGCTTGACAAGTAGTGCGTTGGTGCGTGCCTGGGATCCAAACCCTGGGCCACCGCAGTGGAATGTGCGCACTTAACCACTACACCACGGGGCCGGCCCCTCTTCTTTTTTTTTCTTAAACCTATTTTATATTCTGCAATTTATAATTCTAATATCCATGGACTTTGCTTGTCAATGCTGACTACCACATGTGGTGGCTTATTTCCTGTGTGCCTAATGATTTATGATAAAGAACTTGTGAGGTCCTCATTTAAAGTGCATTCCTCCAGAGCAAATTTATGTTTGCTTCTGCAAGATGCCTAGAGGAGCTATTGACCTAAGTCCACTTTAAACTAAATTCAGACCACACATGAATGTGAGCTTGTGGTTAGAAATTTTCAGAGAATTTTTTTCTTCGCTGTTTCCTACTCCAACCCTAAATGGAGCCAAGAGTAGAACAAGGCAACCTCTTTCTGAAGAATGGTTTTATTTCTTGTTCATTCTCTAATGGGGTCATCTTTTGGGGATCCTGACCTTATACAGGGGTTTCATTCTAATTTCCCAACATTCTCAGGCCTTAGGCTCATCTTTTGTTACCTGAACACCATCAAAACCAAGCTCTAAGCCAGCAGGTCAGTAGACCCCTTCATGGTGAGCCCCCAATGCAGCGCTTGCTGGCCCTGTGGGATAATTTCTGGCCCCAGATTTATTCCTTTAATTTATAACCAGCTAAGCCATGTTTTAAGAAAGAAAATTTTTGCATTAATCCAGCCCTTGTAGGCTTCTTGACCTAGGAAGGAGTTCTCTGAATGGTTGGACTAATAGTGTCAGAAACGGGGGTCACTCCCGCTGCCTCTAGAGAACACTGAGCGAGCAGCATCACCATCAGGGAATTTACAAGGATTGTTGTCTGTGAGGGCCGAATGGACAGTTTTCTGTGAGGTCTCATGAAACTCTAAGCTCGAAGATGTGTCAGAGATGATCTAGTCCAACATTATCATCTTCAGTGTCCCTTTAACAGTTCAACAAATGTTATTCTGTGCCCACAGTGTGTTGCTTCTGTAGTAAACACTGAAAAAAATGAATCTGTCCTTGCCCTGTGGAGATGATGACATAGTAGGGGAGGTAGCCACTTTTCAGATGGTGTGTAAATTTAACAACAAAGGAATCACAGCTGTGGAGCCACTGAAAAAGCATCATAATTCATCAGGGAAGGACTAGAGGAGGCTTCCTGGAGGAATAATGATCTCATCCTAAAATTAAAGAAATGGGAATTAGACGTGTAGAAGAGGAAGTAGCAAGGCCTTCCAGGCACAGCGAACAGGAAGGGCAAAGGCAAGCCAGTGTGAATAGCCAGTCACACAGCAAACGAGCTCCCCATAGATGGGGTAAATGGTCTAGTGTAACCTTGTGGAACATCTAAAATTTGTGAAGATGTGAATCAGGGGGAACAAGTGGATGAAAAATATTAAAAGAGAAAAGACACTTCTTTGAGATCTTTCTCTGTACAAATAGGATAGAATTAAATCTGGTCAAACTTTGTTCTACCATTCCATGAAAATGTCTAATTATATGTAAATTGGCTAAAAATTTCTTCACTTTATAAGTGTAAAAGACTGGAATGACATTTTTAATTCACTAGCTAATTTAAGAACTTTTTCTTTCCAAATTCTCCTAAAATTGAGAGATGCATATCAAAATATTTAGGAGCGAGCTGTTATGCTGTCTGCAATTTACTTTAAAATACCACAGTAAAAATAAATTAGATGAAATAAACATGGTAAAATAGTAATAGCTGTCAGTTTTTGATGATGGATATATAATATTCTATGTTTATTTCTGAAAAAAATTTTATAATAGAAAGGAAATAAAATTTTTCCTAATGACTGTGAAAAAAGAAAAGGAAGTGTGCATGCAAATACCTGGTTATGAAACTGTTCAAGTGTTTAAAACAAAAACCAATATATGATTGGTCCCGGCTCCACTTCCCAAATGTGTAGTCATGTGTTACGGGCAGCTGTAGGACTGAAAAGAGACAACGTTAGATTCTCCATATTGCAGATTGTCCTGTAAATATTGTGGTTGACAAGCTTCACTAATAATTAGTTTGTCCTGGCTCACATAGAAGATTGCAGGGAATGTAATTAATGGTGCTAATTTATAAAGGGAGATTGGTGAGTCATTAGGCAATTAATTAGTTTGTTGCTGTATAATGAAAGTATTTACTCACATAGAATGAGAAATGATGATCAAAGATGTTAATTAAGATCTATTATCTGTGGAGGTCCTAGCTTCCCTAATCTTTTCAACCTTTTGTGAATATTTATCCTTCTCTTTGTCAAAGAACCACCAGAGAGATGATCATGATCTACAGAAACATCATTTTGGGGGAGTATTGCTTTTCTGAGTTTTGGGGGTATGCCTGTGTGTGTACATGTGGGGGGTGGTATCTTGCAGGAAACTAGAAAACTGTCCCTTTTAGAGCATGAGGAAAAAAATCAGCAGAGTTTTCTGCATAGCAGTTTAAAAACTATGTAATTATAGAGTACACTGGTCATTGGATTTTGGACTTGTGTGAAGATCTTATTCCATCATGTAACTAACTCTTGCCAGGAAATCTCACACGACATTGCAGCCTGCATTTTAGAGGGACAACTAGTTACAGGAACACAAGAATGTGTGTCGAGGTCCAATTTATGTAGATGGCACAACTGATATCTAGCCAAGGATTGGACCGTCCAGATGAATAAGGGTGGGTGACTGTTAAAGACTACGTGAGCGGGTGGGAAGCCACATGGAGTGGTATCAACGTGGGAGGAGTGTCGAGGGCAAAGCTGATGAGAGGTTGACTCTTACACTGTGTAAACAAGAAGGAACACAGACAAACACAGGGCAGGTAATGGTGGAAAGAGGCCGGTGCGGCTGTGCACCGGAAGCAGAAGCCAGTGTGATGAGTTCCTGGGTCGCTCGTGATATGTAAAGTGCAGGCTTTTATGAGCAAAGTGAGGCTGTTTCCAAGATGTTCTCTTCTCTGGGGAGTGTGGGCGAGGAAAGACATTTTCCTTTCTTATGGCTTCAGCAGTGTGCAAAGCAAATGGAGTATGTGCTCCTAGTGGTATGGTGACACTAAGGAGTTAACTTCAGGTTCTGGCTGAATTCTTTTATGTAGAGAGCAGTCTTTGTGTGAGGTTCTGTTATGCTGATTATTCGAAACTGATCAGATCACTTGGCATCATGAACATTAGCTAGAACAGAAATCCTCAGCGTTACCTTAGTGTAATTGGTGACTAAAAATTGAGAGAGCTATAATGGATAGTACTTGTGGGGGCAGAATAGTGGCCCCCCAGAGACATCCATGCCCTGTTATCTGGTATTATCCTGTGTATGTTATGTTACATGGCAAAGGGGCATTGCAGATGGAATTAAGGTTATGGACCTTAAAATAGGGTGAATTATTCTGGATTATCTGGATGAGCCCAGTGTAATCACAGGGACACTTAGAAGTGGAAGAGAAAGACAGAGAGTGAGTCTGAGAAATGGAGAGTGGGGGAGACTCGAAATGTGATGATTCAACCTGCCTTGCTGACTTTGAAGACGGAGGAAAGGGGCCACCGGCTGAGGGATGCAAGTGGCTTCTAGACGTTGGGAATGGCCCTCAGCTGACAACCAGCAAGGAAGCGGGGACCTCAGTCCTACAAGTGCAAGGAGCTGAATTCTGCCAGCAACTGGAATGAGCAAGGAAGCTGCTTCTCCCCCAGGTCCTCAGCAAGCAATGCAGCCAGCCCAGCCCTTGCTTTCTGTCTTGTGGTCTATGAGCAGAGATCCAGCCGAGGTCACTGGGCTTCTGATCTACCGAAATAATGAGATAATAAATTTGGGTTATTTGAAGCCACTAAGTTTGTGGTAATTTTTTGGGTAACAACAATAGAAAACGAATACAGCACTCATTAAAAGTAGTCTCTTTTTGGGAATTTGGGGTATGACCTGGCTGATATGCTCTCTTCTTGGAAGTTCAATACACAACTCGTGGAGAGGAATCTTGGAGAACAGAGTATTGACATTGACTGAGTGTTTGTTAAGCCCCTATCAGGCATCGGGTGCTGTTTCAAGAACGTGGCTAATGTGTGAAACAAAAGAGAAGAAACTCCCCGCTCTCAGGGTTTAGGAAAGCGATAATAAAATAACACTTAATACTGGAAGGTGATGAGAGCTCAGGTGAAAAATACTGCAGGAAAGGGGACAGGGAGTGTTTTGGGGTGCACTGTTAAATGGGGAAACTTTACTCAGAATTGACATTTGAGTAGAAATCTGTAGGAGATGAGGGAATAGGCCTTGGGGCTATCTAGGGGAATGGCGTGGAAGTCAGGGAAGAGCAAGAAGGACCTTAGCAGGAGCTGAGGTCAGGGGGATAAGCCAGGGGAGAGAGCAGACCCTGTAGGGCCTTCAGACCTCGTAAAGACATGGCCTTTGCTCAGAGTGAGATGGGAAGTCTTGGGAGGACTTGGGCTATTGTGAAGAGTAAATGAAAGGATAGCAGGAATGGACTCAGGAAGGCCAGTGGCAGCTGCTGCATTAATGCAGGCTGGAGATGAGGCGGCCTGGACCGTGTGGTGCAGCGGAGGCTGTGAGAAGCGGCAGGGTCTGGATGCGTCTCCAGGAGAGTAGAGCTTATGAGAATGTTCTTTGAGACGAGTATCAGACTCAAAGAAATTATTAAAATTATTGGTAAAAAGGTAAACCCCAATCTTGGAGCTTACCCATGAAGCTCAATCTGTTTCATGCGTCATATTTTTTTAACAGTAATTTAAAAAAATCTAGGGTAAAAAATGTAGCTACAAGTATGATAGTTGGGGGAGTTTTACTACAGACGTTGTTCACAATGAATTTCAATTTTCTTGTATATTAATTGCTATAACTGCTATAACATATATATAGGAATCACTAAAATATTTTTAATTTATGCAAATCAAATGTTCCTATTAGTGGGCCCTTGATGAGGCTAGGAAGATGAATTCTGGGATATTTGCATCATATTTACCCCATTCTATTTTCCCAAACTACCAATTTGTTTTACATTTTGCCACCGGCAGTGACCTGAAATTTTGTATTTTGAATGCATTTTCTCTCTGGTTCCAACTGCATTTTTGTTTATTTCCTTTTTAATTTTT
This sequence comes from Ceratotherium simum simum, assembly GCF_057802395.1. Classification (NCBI taxonomy): domain Eukaryota; kingdom Metazoa; phylum Chordata; class Mammalia; order Perissodactyla; family Rhinocerotidae; genus Ceratotherium; species Ceratotherium simum. Next base: position 83,475,021 of record NC_141908.1, read on the forward strand.
TTCCTTATCAGAGGGAAATTGTTTTCCAGAATGGGATGGACTCATATGTTGGCCCAGAGGAACAGTGGGGAAAATCTCGGCTGTCCCATGCCCTCCTTATATTTATGACTTCAATCATAAAGGTATTGAATTTTTCTGAAATGATTAATTTGGAACTTTTTATTTTTGTAATGGACTCTAAGTGACCTGAGCAATCTCAGTGTTTTTCTTCATGTCTTTACAGGAGTTGCTTTCCGACACTGTAACCCCAATGGAACATGGGATTTTATGCACAGTTTAAATAAAACATGGGCTAATTATTCAGACTGCCTTCGCTTTCTGCAGCCAGATACCAGCATAGGAAAGGTAACGGTATTTTTGTATTTGCGAACCCCTAAGGGAAAGCAGAATAATGTTTTTATGCAATTCTTGATTGTCAATCATGGTATATAAAAAGCCTCTTATTCTATGACACAAAGAGCATAAAAGATAAGAGCAAGGTTGGGATCTTTTCGGATGCCTTAAGGCAAGGTCTAGGACCTGAAGCATTCTGGTATTTTCTTTAGGTTAGTTACTTGGTTGAGATATATTCATATGTACTTATAAATAGGCATATGTGTGTGTATTATTACACACACATAATACATTACATTGTGTTATGCTATATTATATTATGTATAAAAATCCAAGTAGGTAATCAGCAATAGGGTTCATGGTTTCCTCTTGTTGGCTATGAATGGCCACCTCTCAGCTCGCTCTGCATTCCTGGAGCAGCTTTGTATTTGGAGATGTATGTTCCGTCTCATCAGATTTTCCAGTAGGTGACTCGTTGGTATGTGAAAGATTAGCTAAAGCGGAGCCAGGGTGTCGTTCAGGGCTTCCAGACGAGCCCTTAATTGAACATGAGTCCATCAGAACCAGAGATCAAGAGGTGGGCAGTGACACAGCTCACTGGCGGCAGAGTCCACAGGAAAATCCTGCTCCCCAGATTTCTCGTCAGTGCTGTTTGCAGCATAGAAATCCTATGTAAACTTTGAAAACTTCTAGACAGTTACTTTTAAGTTATACGAGGTGCTTTAAAAGTCATGCTTAAATTCATATCACTCAGACCTCGTGAGTCAAATGTAAGATGACGTATGCATGTGATGAGTAAATTGATATGAATGGTAAATTGATGTGTAAATGGTTTTTATGAGGACCCTGAGAGTGTCATTATAGATAAACTCTCCCACCCTTAGACATTTTTCTTTGGCTTGATGATTTTTTTTTTGGGAGGAGGGGGTGTGAGCAGTAGGGGGAGAATGATGAGTTGAGTATTTCTTTGATTTTGCATTAATTTCAGAACTTCTTTTCTTAACTTTCTTCTTTTCTAACACAAAGCACTACCACCTTAATGAGCTTGTTAGTAAGTGGCTGAAAGACCTTCAGTTTTGAATTTCATCGTTGACAAGCTTCTTAGATAAAATCAGTCAGTGTGAGGAGATTGTTACGTGCTCTACGATGGAACTGAGGCCAATATTGAGTTAATTAAAGTTCTTTAAAATAATTTAGATTTCATTAACAGAAATAAGCATTCACAACATTTAGTGTACTCTGTGGTGAATTTTTTGTACATTAAATGATGACAAATGCAAGCCTTTCACAGCTTTTAAATGGCCATTAAATTAAATCACAGTTTTATTTACACTGAGCTCTAATCTTATAACTGTTCTTTGTGATTACTGTGTGTTCCAAGAATCACAAAAGCTAAGGATCATAATATTCCCAAGATCTGTACTATTTAATATAAAAATGACTTAAAAGTTAACTGAAAAATTTGAAAAATTTTGTTAGCATAATTTTATCTCCTTAATTAAAAATATAAAAAGTGTTTTCTATTGTTTATAACCCTTAAGCAATAATTTGAGAAAACTTAAGAAAACTAAATATCCTTTAGTAAGAAAACTGGATGTCTCCTGAAGTTTTGATACACTGTAGGGCAAAATGATATTACATATTTATGAGATATTAATTATTAATTAATTATTAATTAATAATGAGAGTTTTTGTATAAGGAAGAAAAAGTAAAAAAAATAATGTGCATTTACAATAAATGCCACATCTTATTTGGGAAATAAGACGAAGATTTTTAAACATCTATTATTTTTTTCTTTAAATAATTTCCGTATCATTGGTCTGACAAACTGAGATAATAAATTTTAATAAAAAGAAGGGAAGGAACTCTTATGATAGGCCATGAGGTTATTAAATTCTTTAGAGTAGGATAGTTAAAACAGTAGCATGGCGTAGAAATTACCATATAATATATCTCATGTCTAAAGGCTATATGAATTTTTAGAAAGCAATTTAGCAATATATTTTAAAAAACCTCAAAGGGGTCATATCCTTCGATCTTATAATTTTACTTCTAAGATTCAAGCATAAGGATTTGGAGTGGGGGAACTGAATGGGAAAAAAATTCATTGAAACATTAATTATTATAGTGAATAGTCCAAAGAATTTAAATTTCCAATGCAAAGCTCATATATATATATATATATATATATTTTGTAAAGAGTTTGTGGCCTTGTGAAATTCTTTTCTTATACAGTTAACTGATAAAAAATCAGGTAATGAACATATATAAATTGGGAATGCAGGTGCTCAAAACAATAGGAAATGATGCCTAATAGAATGAAAAGAAATACATGGCACACAGTGTTTCTTTCTGTTTGGTAGGAAATCAGGAGATTTTTCTTCTCCTCCCTTTTTTATTTTCCACATTATCCAAATATTTTCTCTAAAAAGTTTTAATATTTTATTAACAGAAAATAATATGTAGTAAATGTTTAAAAAAAAGGAAGAAGAGGCAAAGTCTTCTGCTTCCAGTTAGGATGTAGGAAGTTGTGACAATGAGAATAAGTTGAGTAAGATGCAAAATCAATAATTCGTAAAAACCCACCAGTGAGCTGAGGATGCCAAGAAATCTAAATGATCCTAATTCTGGAGGTGGGCAAGCCCTTTCTAAAAGAGAAGAGACCCGTGCATTCATCCCGGGTCTGCAGCAGAAGAGGAGCAGTCAGGCTGTAGAAGGGGATAGAAAGAAAAGAGCCCAACTCTTTAACCAACTGTTAACAGACAAGGGCTGGCTGGCATCAGGGCTCAGGATTCCAGGGAGGGAGCCTGAGTCTCTGTGAGCTGTCAACCACCAGCCGATTCTTTCCCCTGGGGCCTCACTGAGTGCTTGGAGGCATGCCAGAGGCTGGGGGCAAGTGGGCTAAGAGAAATTCTCCAAGACGTGCATAGGGCTCTCACACGGTGAAAGGCAGCAGTTAGCTAGAGGCGTGGGGCAGAACAGAAGAGCTGAGAGACATCTTTGGAGGCACGTGGCCTCACTGAGGGCGTGACTGCTGCAGCCTGCAGGTCAGGAGGAGGGCAGGAAATCCCCGAGGTGCACGGGTCTCACTGAGTGAAAGGCAGCAGCCTGAGGAAACAGGGCTGAGAAAGGTCTTCCCTAGGCACGAGGGACCTTCATCTAAAGTAAGGCAGTGGCTAGCTGAGGCCTGGGGCGGGGAGTCGGGGTGGAATGAAGGCTCCTAAGATACAGAAAGCCCAGGGCAGAGCCTGAGAGCAAAGTGAAATCCTCACCAACTCAGAAAGCTGATGGATGGTTCAGAAAGCAGAAAGAGTCCTGTGGCTTGAAAAACTGTCAGATGGACTAAAACCCATATAATGGCCACTAGAGGTGCTCGAAGTCTGCTGAAGGAAAAGTCTTGATTCTGCTCTCAAATCCTAAGACCAGGATAAAAGGAATCTTAAAAAACAAAAACTACAACAAAGCACAACCCCAGTTTAACAACAGAGTAATCCAGCCTCCCCACCCAAGAAGCCTGGAAGAGGAAGAAGATTGCCCTCTCCAGGATGTTACTACATCAGTCCCTACTATTCTTTTACCTACAATGCCTGGAATGTAATAAAAATTACAAGGCAAAATTACAGTTACCCAAAATCTAGATTAAAAATAAGAGCAGAGGGGCCAGCCTGGTGGCATAGTGGTTAAGTTTGCATGCTCTGCTTCAGCGGCCCGGGGTTCATGGTTCAGATCCTGGGTGCAGACCTACTCACCGCTTGTCAAGCCATGCTGAGGCAGTGTCCCATGTAGAAGAGCCACAACTCTACAACTATGATACACAACTCTGTACTGGGGCTTTGGGAAGAAAAAAGGAAAAAAAAGAGGAAGATTGGCAGCAGATGTTAGTGTAGGGCCAATCTTCTTAAAAACAACAACAACAACAAAAAATGTTAGGATTATTTGTAAAAAAGAAAAAAAAAAAGTAAGAGCAGAAAAAACAGATATTCCAGATATTGGAATTTGCAGATGAGGACTTAATAATAACTATTATCAATATATTAGATGATTTAGTGAAAAAGGTGCATAAAACAGATGGGAAAGTCAGCAGAGAAATGAAAATTAAAAAAAGAATAACCAAGCAGAAATTCTAGAATTGAAATATTCAGTTCAAAAATGAAGAATTCATTTGATATTCTCAGCATCAGACTGGACACAGCATGATAAAGGATCAGTGAACTTGAAGAGAGAGCAATAGAAATTATTCAACTGAAGCATTAGGAGAAAAAATAGATTAAAAAACCTGAACCATCTGAGACAATATGTGGTCTAACATGTGAAATTAGAGGTAAAGAGAGAGAGAGAAGGGGCTGGCCCCATGGCTTAGCAGTTAAGTGTGCGCACTCCACTACTGGTGGCCTGGGTTCGGATCCCGGGCATGCACGGACGCACTGCTTGTCCGGCCATGCTGAGGCCGCATCCCACATACAGCAACTAGAAGGATGTGCAACTATGACATACAACTATCTACTGGGGCCTTGGGGAGAAAAAGGGAAAGAAGGAGGAAGACTGGCAATAGATGTTAGCTCAGGGCCAGTCTTCCTCAGCAGAAAGAGGAGGATTGGCATGGATGTTAGCTCAGGGCTGATTTTCCTCAAAAAAAAAAAAAAAAAAACAGAGAGAATGGAACAAAATAAATATTTGAGGAGACAATGGCCAAGAATTTTCTAAAATGGGTGAAATAAGTCAATCCACAGGTCCCAGAAATTCAGCAAACCCTGGATAAATAAAAAGAGAACCATATCTACACACATCATAGTCAAACTGCTGTAAATCAAAGTAAAAAGAACATCTTAAAGCAGTGAGAGAAAAGGGCGCATTATGTTCAGGGGAGCAACAACAAAAAGCTGGCTGTCTTTTAGTCAGAAACAGTGGAGGCCAGAATACAGTGGAATGACATCTTTAAAATGAGAATCTGCATTAAGATAAAGGCAAAATAGTGATATTTTTCAGACAGAAAAAATCTGAGAGATTTAATCTTCATCAGACCTTCAGTATAAGAAATTCTCAAAAAAATTCTCTAGACAAAAGAGAAACATGCCAGATGGAAGCACAGATTGGCAGGAAGGAATGAGGAGTACCAGAATAGGTATATATGTGGGTAAAAATGACAGACTGAAAAACAAATCTGTATATCTATTCTTATTTATTGCTATATTTATACCTATCTTTATATCTATATCTATATCTAAAATCTAGTTAATTTAAAAGTCTATTGACTGCTTAAAGTAAACATAATATCCTCTTATTAGGGTTTATAAATTATGTAGAAGAAAATCTAAAAGGGACAAAGGCGAGGGGAGAAAAATTGAGTTTATGATTATAAAGTTCTTATATGGTTTGTGAAATAGTTCAATATTATTTAAATATAGGCTCTGATAAGTTCAGGATGCATAATCAAGTCTGTGTACTTAACTGCTAAAAAATAACACAAGTGAAATACTAAGAAATACTTGATTGATCCCCTCCCCTAATAAGAGGTAAAAAAGTAGGTACAGAAGAACAAAGAAAAGATAGGACACATAGAATGCAAATACCAATATGTTAGATTTAAACCTGCTCATAGCAATGATTGTATTCAACATAAATGGACTAAACATTTCACTTAAAAGGCAGAGATTGTCAGAATGGCTAGTAAAAATATGACTCAATTATATGCTGTCTTCAAGAAATGTACTCTAACTATAAAGAAGCGGAAAAATGTAAAGATAACAGATATGTAGACATTAAAAGGGTGGAAAAAGGTATATTATGTGCATACTATAAGTATAAGAAAGTTGGGGTGCCTAAGTAGACTTCAGGACGAGTATTACCAAGGTGGAGGGACATTTCAAAATGATAAAAGAATCAATTTACCAAGAAGAAATAACAATCCTAAATATGCGTACATTTAGGAGATTCAAATTACACTACGTAAAAATTGTCAGAACCAAAGGGAGACATAGCCAAATCCCACATAGCCAAATTGGAATTTTTTAAATGCCATTCTTTTAATAATTGCTAAAACAATTGGACAAAAACTTCCATAGGATATCTTTAAAAAAATTTGATTAAAATGACATTTATAGAATACAATACCCAATAACTACAAAATTCACATTCTTTTAAAGTACACACCAAAGGTTCATCAAGATAGAACATATGCTGGGCTGTGAAACAAGTCTCAATAAATCTCAAGATTAAAATCATACAGAGTATATTATCTGACCACAAAAGAATTAATTGAAAATCAATTAAAATAAAATATGTAGACAATACACAAATGGTTGGAAATTATATGATCCATGGCAAAAATTTAAACTTAATAAATATGAAAGCTCAATGTGTAAAAAATTGTGGGAGAAGCTAAAGCAGAGCTTAGAGGGAGATTTGTAGCTTTTAGTGCCTCCTCATAAGAGAAGAAAGGTGAAAATTCAACGATCCAAGTTTCCACATTAAGCTACATAATGAAGTACCTAGAGCAACCACCAAGAGCAATATACAGAAAGACACATCAAATGGAATTCAACAAAATGTCCAAGTAAGTCACAAGATGGCAGGAAAAATAAAGCAGAGAAATGAAAAATAGAACAACAGAAAATGAAAAATAAAATGATGGACTTAGCCTTAATGTATCAATATTATGTTAAAAAGAAATGGTCTAAATATACCAATGAACAGAGATTGAAAGAGTCTATTAAAAACATGACCTAACTGGATGCTGTCTATGAAGTTTGAAACTCATTTCAGATATAATGATATACCTAGGTCACAGACATACCATGGAATACCATTCAGCAATACAAAAAGAACAAATTTGATATGTACAACAGCTCAAATGGATCTTGAGGTCATTACTCTGCATGAAAAAAGCCAATCTCAAAAGCTGACATACTGTGTGATTCCATTTATATAACATTTATGAAATGACAAAATTATAGAGATAGAAAGCAGATTAATGGTTGCCAGATGTGAGGGATGATGGGGAGGAGGAGGGTAGGTGTGACTGTAAGGGACAGCATGAGGGAGATCTTAGTGGTGATGGAATAGTTCTGGATCTCGATTGCAGTGGTGGTTACAAAAATTTACATATGTGACAAAATGACATGGAACTATAAACAGACACATTGCACCAATGTCCAATTCCTGGTTTTGGTATTTTAGTATAATTATCTAGGATGTAACCATTGGAGGATACTGGTGAAGGGTACATGGGACCTCTCTTAGTATCTTTTCCACTTCTTGTGAATCTATAGTTATTTTATTTATTTATTTATTTATTTATTTATTTATTTTTTAATGCTCTCCACAAGGAAGTCACTTCAAATTTATTTATTTATTTATTTTTTTATTGTGAAATTTTTGTTGTACATTTTTGTTTATCAGTCACCATATAAGTGCATCCTTCCACCCCTTGTGCCCACCCCCTACCCCCCTAGCCCCTGGTAACCACCAAACATTTCTATCTGTCTGTGTGTTGTTTTATTTTCCACATATGAGTGCAATCATGCACTGTTTGTCTTTCTCTTTCTGGCTTATTTCACTTAACATAATACCCTCCAGGTCCATCCATGTTGTTGCAAATGGGATGATTTTGTCTTTCTTTATGGCTGAGTAGTATTTCATGGTATATATATACTACATCTTCTTTATCCAATCATCAGTCGAGGGACACATGGGTTGCTTCTATGTCTTGGCTATAGTGAATAATGCTGCAGTGAACACAGGGGTGCATAAGCCTCTTTGGATTGTTGATTTCAGGTTCATTGGGTAGATACCCAGTAGTGGGATAGCTGGATCATAAGGTTTTTCTATTTTTAATTTTTTGAGGAATCTCCATACTGTTTTCCATAGAGGTTGCACCAGTTTGCATTGCCACCAGCAGTGGATTAGGGTTCCCATTCCTCCACAGCCTCTCCAGCATTTATTGCTTTTTGTCTTGGTGATTATAGCCATTCTAATGGGTGTAAGGTGATATCTAGTGTGGTTTTGAGTTGCATTTCCCTGATGACTAGTGGTGTTGAGCATCTTTTCTTGTGTCTATTGGCCATCTGTATATCTTCTTTGGAGAAGTGTCTGTTCATTTCCTCTGCCCATTTTTTGATTGGGTTGTTTGTTTTTTGTTATTCAGTTGTCTGAGTTCTTTATATATTATGGAGATTAATTGCTTGTCAGATATATGGTTTGCCAATATTTTTTCCCAGCTGATGGGTTCCCTATTCATTTTGATCCTGGTTTCATTTGCCTTGCAGAAGCTCTTTAATCTGATGAAATCCCACTTGTTTATTTTTTCTTTTGTTTCCCTTGTCTGAGTAGAAATGGAATTCAAGAAGATCCCTTTATGGCTGATGGTGAGTAGTGTACTACCTATATTTTCCTCCAGGGTTTTATAGTTTCAGGTCTCACCTTCAGATCTTTGATCCATTTTGAGTTAATTTTTGTGTATGGCAAAAGATGGTGGTCTTCTTTCATTCTTTTGCAAGTGGCTGTCCAGTTTTCCCAGCACCATTTGTTGAAGAGACTTTCCTTTCTCCACTGTATGCCCTTAGCTCCTTTGTCAAAGATTAGCTGCCCATAGATATGAGGTTTTATTTCTGGACTTTGAATTCTGTTCCATTGATCTGTGTGTCTGTTTTTGGACCAGTACCATGCTGTTTTAGTTACTAGGGATTGTGATACCTCCAGCCTTGTTCTTCTTTTTCAGGATTGCTTTAGCTATTTGGGGTCTTTTATTGCCCCATATGAATGCTAGTATTCTTTATTCTATTTCTGTGAAGAATGTCCTTGGGATTCTGATTGGGATTGGATTGAATCTGTAGATTGCTTTAGGTAATATAGACATTTTAACTATGTTTATTCTTCCAATCGAAGTGCATGGAATATTTTTCCATTTCTTTATGTCATCATTGATTTCACTCAATAATGTCTTATAGTTTTCATTTTATAGGTATTTCACTTCCTTGGGTAAATTTACTCCTAGATATTTTATTCTTTTTGTTGCAATTGTAAATGGGATTGTCTTCTTGAGTTCTCTTTCTGTTAGTTCGTCGTTGGTATATAGAAATGCAACTGATTTCTGTAAGTTGATTTTGTACCCTGCCACTTGGCTGTAGTTGTTGATTATTTCTAATAGTTTTCCAATGGATTCTTTAGGGTTTTCTATATATAAGATCATGTCATCTGGAAACAGCGAGAGTTTCACTTCTTCGTTACCTATTTGGATTCCTTTTTCTTGCCTAATTTCTCTGGCCAGAACCTCCAGTACTGTGTTGAATAAGAGTGGCGAGAGTGGGCACCCTTGTCTTGTTCCTGTTTTCAGAGGGATGGCTTTCAGTTTTTCCCCATTGAATATGATGTTGGCTGTGGGTTTGTTGTATATGGCCTTTATTATGTTAAGGTACTTTCCTTCTATACCCATTTTGTTGAGAGTTTTTATCATAAATGGATGTTGGATCTTGTCAAAAGTCTTCTCTGCATCTATTGAGATGATCATATGGTTTTTATTCCTCGTTTTGTTAATGTGGTGTATCACATTGATTTGCGGATGATGAATCATCCCTATGTCTCTGGTATAAATCCCACTTGAGCCTGGTGTGTGATCTTTTTAATGTATTGCTGTATTCGGTTTGCCAACATTTTGTTGAGGATTTTTGCATCTATGTTCATCAGGGATATTGGTCTGTAGTTTTCCTTCTTAGTATTGTCTTTGCCTGGCTTTGGTATCAGGGTGATGTTGGCCTCATAGAATGTGTTGGGAAGTGTTCCATCTTCCTCTATTTTTTGGAATAGTTTGAGAAATATAGGTATTAAGTCTTCTTTGAATGTTTGGTAAAATTCTCCAGAGAAGCCATCTGGTCCTGGATTTTCTTTTTTGGGAGGTTTTTGATTACTGTTTCAATCTCTTGTGATTGGTCTATTGAGATTCTCTATTTCTTCTTCATTCATTTTTGGGAGGTTGTATGAGTCTAGGAATTTATCCATTTCTTCTAGATTATCCAATTTGTTGGCATATAGTTTTTCATAGTATTCTCTTATAATCTTTTGTATTTCTGTGGTATCTGTGGTAACTTCTCCTTTTTCACTTCTAATTTTATTTATTTAAGCCTTCTCTCTTTTTTTCTTGGTGAGTCTGGCTAAGGGTTTGTCAATTTTGTTTATCTTTTCAAAGAAACAGCTCTTAATTTCATTGATCCTTTCTACTGTTTTTTAAATTTCAATTTCATTTATTTCTGCTCTGATTTTTATTCTTTCCCTCCTTCTGCTGACTTTAGGCTTTGTTTGTTTTTCTTTTTCTAGTTCTCTTAGACGTAGTGTGAGGTTGCTTATTTGGGCTTTTTCTAGTTTGTTAAGATGGGCCTGTATTGCTATGAGTTTGCCTCTCAGGACCCCTTTTGCTGCATCCCATATGAGTTGGTACGGTGTATTTTCATTTTCATTTATCTCTAGATATGCTTTGATTTCTCCTTTAATTTAATCAATGATCCATTGGTAGTTTATTAGCATGTTGTTGAGTCTCCACAGCTTTGTCACTTTCCCGGTTTTTTCCTTGTAGTTGATTTCTAACTTTATGGCATTATGGTCTGAAAAGATGCTTGTTATGATTTCAATCTTCTTAAATTTATATAAGCATGCCTTGTTTCCCAACATATGGTCTATTCTTGAGAATGTTCCATGTGCACTTAAGAAGAATGTGTAATCTGCTGTGTTTGGATGGAGTGCTCTGTATAGGTCTATTAAGTCCATCTCATCTAGTTTTTCATTTAGGTCCATTATTTCCTTTTTTATTTTCTGTCTGGATGATCTGTCCATTAATGAGAGTGGGGTGTTAAGATCCCTACTATTATTGTGTTGTTGTTAATATCTCCTTTTAGGTTTGTTAATAGTTGCTTTATGTACCTTGGTGCTCCTGTATTGGGTGCATATATGTTTAAAAGTGATATGTCTTCTTGGTGGAGTGTCCGTTTTATCATTATATATTGCCCCTCTTTTTCTCTCATTACTTGTTTTATCTTGAAGTCAACTTTGTCTGATATAAGTATGGCAACACCTGCTTTCTTTTGTTTGCCATTAGCTTGGAGTATGGTCTTCCATCCTTTCACTCTGAGCCTGTGTTTGTCTTGAGAGCTGAGATGTGTTTCCTGGAGGCAGCATATTGTTGGGTCTTGTTTTTTAATCCATCCCACCACTCTGTGTCTTTTGATTGGTGAGTTCAGTCCATTTACATTTAGGGTAATTGTTGACATATGAGGGCTTGTTGTTGTTATTTTATCACTCTTTTTCCCGTTCTTTTGCATTTCTTTTGTTTCTTGTCCCATGTGTTTCAGACTACCAATGCAGTTTGGTAGTTCTGTATGGGGGTTCTCTTAGTTTTCTCTTTCTTTATCGTGTATGATTTTGTTCTGATTATTTGGTTAGTGGTTACCATGAGGTTTGTATAAAAAATCTCGTGGAAGTGATAGTCCATTTTTTGATGGCCTCTCATTCCCTTAGACTCAGTGGATTCGATCCCTTTCCTCTTCCCTTTCTATGTTATTGTTGTCACATCTTATTCCTTCTTGTGTTGTGAGCTTGTGTTTAACATGATGAGGTTATATTTATGTTTTGTATTTACCTTCCCTTGATCTTTGGTTTAATAATTAAGTATTTGCTAATCTATTTTGATAGAGGACTGCAATCTTTCTGGTTTTGTCTACCTATTTTCCTCCTCGTTCAAAACTTTGAATCCCCTTTCTCTTTTTTTCCTCAGGGATGAGGGCCTTCTTGAGCACTTCTTGTAGTGGGGGTCTTGTGGCAATGAACTCCCATAGGTTTTGTTTATCTGGGATGGTTATTATTTCTCTGTCATATCTGAAGGATATTTTTGCTGGATAGAGTATTCTTGGCTGAAAGTTTTTGTCCTTCAGAATTTTGAATATATTGTTCCACTCTCTCCTAGCCTGTAAAGTTTCTGTCGAGAAATCGGCTGAAAGCCTGATAGGAAATCCTTTGTATGTGATTTTTTTTTGTCTAGCTGCCCTTAATATTTTTTCTTTGGCATTGACTTTTGCCAGCTTTACTACTATATGCCTTGGAGAGGGTCTTTTTGTGTTGATATATTTAGGAAATCTATTTATTTCATTCACTGGTATTTCCAGCTCCTTCCCCAGGTTTGGGAAGTTCTCAGATATTATTTCTTTGGACAAGTTCTCTGCTCCTTTTTCCCTCTCTTCTCCCTCTGGAATATCTATAATCCTTATGTTGGATTTCCTAATTGAGTCGGATATTTCTCGGAGAGTTTCTTCATTTCTTTTTAGTCTTAGTTCTCTTTTCTCCTCCATCTGGAGCACTTCTGCATTGCTGTCCTCAATATTGCTAATTCTTTCCTCCATACTGTCAGCTCTGGTGCTTAAGGCTTCCAGATTTGTCTTCATCTCCTCTATTGTGTTTTTCATCTCTAAGATTTCTGATTGTTTTTTTTTTATAGTTTCAATGTCTTTTGTGAAGAAACTCCTGATTTCACTGAATTGTCTGTCTGTGTTTTCTTGTATTTCATTAAGCTTTTTTATGATGGCTATTTTGAATTCTCTGTTGTTAAGGTTATACATTTCTGTGCTTTCTGAGTTGACTTCTGGGTGCTTGTCATTTTCCTTTTGGTCTGGAGATTTAAGATATTTTTGCATGGTGCCTGTCGGTGTTGGCTTACCTTTCCTCATAGTGAAAATATATGGTCGCAGTTTCCTCTTTCTGCCGCTGGGTGGGGGTCAAGGGCTGTGTATTCTGGCCTGCCTCAATCTGTGGTCACTCTTGTCAGCCCCTGGTTGATCTGTGGTGTGGCTGAGTGGAGGCTGCTCAGGGGGAAGCATGGAAACAGCTGGGGCTGGAGCGCAGCTAGGCCGAAGCAGCTGGTGCTTGGGTGCAGGTGGGTTGAAGCAGCTGCAGCTAAAGTGCTGCTGGGCCAAAGAAGCAGGAACTAGAGTGTGCTGGGCTGAAGAAGCTGGAACTGGAGTGCACCCGGCCAAAGAAGCTGGAACTGGAGTGCGCTGGAACAAAGAAGGGGAAGCTGGAGTGCGGTGGGCCAAAGTCGCTGGCACCAAGTCAGCTGGAGCCTGAGCACAGGCCAGGCTGAAGCAGCTGGAGCTGGGGGGAGGGGGGTGGTAAAGCTGAAAGAGCTGGGGCCGTGGCACGGTGGAGCTGGGGAATCTGGGGCTGTGGCTTGGTCCAGCTGGAGCAGCTGGGGCTGTGGCGTGGTGGGGACTAAGCTGCCCCTGCCTCTGGTGCGGGGGTGCAGGCTCACCCCACTGCTGGTCTGGTGGGGCACCTGGGGGCCGCTGCCTCTGGGGACGGGGCTGAGCTGAAGCAGCGGCTGTGCTGAAGCACCAGTCTGGTGGGCCGGGGTGGGGGAGGGACGCTTACTTTCACCTCCCTGATCTCAGAGGTTTCTTGCCTCACTGTCGCTCTCTGCTCTCCTGACGGGCTAACTTGTTGAAACTAGCCTCACAACAGTTCCGCTCCCTCTGTAGGGGGATCCCCTCGGGCTGGCTGTGAGGGGCCTTTGAGAGCGCCGTTTTTCATGCAGCGAGCCGCCCCTCCCCCTCCTCCGAGAGCCCCATGGTCTCAGTCTCTGGGTCGCAGTCCTTGGGGAAGGAAGGGAGCTCCTCTTACCTCCTTACACTTCCTCTGGGGATTCCAGCACCTCAGTCCTTGAGTGTATGGCTGCCTGGGTGCCTCAGACGTCCCCTGTGTTGTGTGAATAGCTTCTGTTGGAGTATGAATGTCCTTTTTGTTGTGTCTTAGAGGGGGAGAGTTCAGTGTGGGAAGCTCACTCTGCCATGATGCTGAGTCACTTCCAATCTATAGTTATTTTAAAATAAAAAAGTTGAAGAGGAATGAACCATTGATTTATGCAACAGTATCAGTGAATATCAAAACCAGTATTTTGACCAAGAGTGCATACTGTGTGATTCTAAGAAGTCCGAGAACAGTCGAGAAGCATGTGCAGTGCATGAGCAGGTAGAGCTGTCTGGTGACACACTGCAGGAGCAGTCACCTGGGTGTGGGTGGTTTTTGACCAGCAAGCTCAGTTTGTCAAAACATGTCAAACTGCTCATTTTAAGTCTGTGCGTTTTATTTCATGCGAACTACAGCTCAATAAGAAAGTTAAAGAAAATTGGAACAATTCCAAAAATGACATTTTTTTACCAGTTTCCTCTTAAAATAGTCCTGTAACCTATGTTTTACTTACTCCAAATATCATGTTAGATATACAATTCCAATTGGTTAAAATGAGCAGTGCACAAATATACGGAGTAAATATTGCAGCCTTTAGTTTGGCCTCACACAACAAAAGATGCCAAATATTGTTATTGCATCTTTAACCTTGACCTGAATTTAGGAAATAAAGGAAGGCCAGAAAATAATCTGTATTGTATGAATGTGATAACACATCACCTGTCTCTAGACAGGTAAAAGCTTGGTTTTAAGTTTATCTACATCAGATGATCTGTTCCAACTGCATTTCTGATGTGCTCTCTCCCTTCAGAGAGAGTTCTTCGAGCGCCTCCGTGTCATGTACACCGTTGGATACTCCGTCTCCTTCGGCTCCCTGGCTGTGGCTGTGCTCATCATCGGCTACTTCAGGTAAGCCTGTCCACTCACTTTCTCCATGAAGGGACAGGGCTGTTTCCGATCCATAGAAGACACAGAGGTCTCACAATCTGTGACCCCAAGTAGTTTTCCCAAATGCAAGTTTTTGAGTTTGGTCTGGTGTTATCATATTATTTGACTTTGACAATTTATTTTTCATGAGAAATTCAGAGGTTTTTTTCGTTTGTTTAAAAACTTAAAGCATTGAAGCGCTAGGACACCATTAAGCCAGTAGGTCTGCACTGCAGTGTATTTTGTTTGCGAAGTGATGCAGAGTAGAGCTGAATGAGTTGCAAAGATTTTCATTCATGATGTGAAGACTTATTTCATTTTTCTCAATGATTTTATGGCCATTGGACAGAAATTCATTTTAAATAATCTCCCAAATTATCTGATATCATATGTAAAGAAATACTATTTATTGCTTTTGTTGTGGTTTATTTTTTATCCACTTAAACTTTTATCCAATTCAATTCCACTTAATCTAAGTCAACATAAAATTTTAGATACCAATATGGAGACAAAACAGTGAACAACGTTTATTTATACTCTGATGCTTGCAGCTGGTTTGTGATGCAAAGAGCTGGGAAGCCAGTTCACGGTCTGAGAAGTGCTGTGATTTAGGCGATGTGTCGTGATTCTGGTGGGCAGAGGAGGGAAACGAGGGAAGACCTCCTGAGTGGAGTGAAATCTCAAATGATACCTGAGTATAAATAAGATTTAACCAAAAGAGGAGGCTGGGGGTGAGTTCGAAAGCTAAGTTTAGATCAAGAAAAAGCGTGGAATATTTGAGAATTCAGGATTTTGGTGTCGATGAGACTGGAGAGGTAAGCAGGGTGGAGAATGTCTTGAGGCCTGTGGGTTATAAGGAGTCTGGACTTTACCCTCAGAGCAGTGAGGAGCCATGAAGGATTTTAAGCGGAGGGACATGAGTGTCACCTGTGTTGTAAGGTGGAGTGACAGCTGGTGGGAAGCAAGACAGGAAGCCTGTCTTGGATAGAAATGGAAGATTTTGAGATAGATTAATTAAGATAGTAGTAATTTTAAGAATTTAGTGCTAAATTATATGTGGAAAAGAAGGGGTGAAGGTAGATAACATATTCAGAAAACTAAAATAGAGGATTTAGAAGCTAACAGAAACCGCAAGTAGAAAGAAGTTTTGTATTTTGTTTCCTATTATCTTAGAATCCCCTCTTCCTCAAAACTTCTCATACCTGTTTCCTGGTTTTTCTCCTTCGATTTATCACTATCGAATGTACTGTCTGGCGTTTTACACGTTTATCATTTTATTTTTATTTACATCTAGAATGTAAAGTACACCAGCGCAGGCATTTATTTTTTCTATTTGCTCGTTGCTGCCTTCTCAGTAGCTACAATGTACTTCATATGTACTGGTGCTCAATAAATATTTGTTGAATTAATAAATAAATGACTGGTTCTAATATTCCAACTTCTTCTAACACAATTACCCATATCGTAGTGGTCTAGTTTATATTACCAAAGCTTTTTCTTTATCGATTCACTAGCCCATTTATTCAGCAAGCATTTTTCTCTGTCACATGATAGACCTTTTTTGGTATTGATGGAGGGCAAGTTAAGATATGTCACAGACCAGAAAAGTAGTATGTGCACCTTCGAGAGAGACTGACCTATTAAATGATTATCAAATAAAAATTGTCAGTAGTACTGTAATACAGGTTTTTATAAAGGGCTTTGGGAACACCAAGGGGCTAGCCCCAACCTGACAAGACGAGGGAGAGAGACTTCCCAGAATAACTGGCGTGTGAGCTGACACTGAATGATGAGAGATTCAGACATTCCTAATAATAGAAACAGAATGTGCAGAGGCCAGAGGCACGAAGGAGCAGGGTGTGCTCAGAGAACATAGAAGAGCCCATGTGAATGCAGCGTTTAGTGCACAGGGAGGAGTGCCCGTGTAGGGCCAGCCAGGGAGAAACTAGGTTTTGCAGGACCTTGTCGAGAGCTTCGAATTTTGTCCTGTAAGGGCAGGTAACAGGGAGCCAATGAAGTCTTTAAGTAGAGAGTCACATGATCATATTTTTGGGGTTATAGAGGGTTTCAGCAAGATAGCCTTGTGGAGTTGGCTTGGCAGGTGTTCCCCCATTTTAGAGACAAGAAACTGAAGCTCAGCACCCAAAGTCACAAGGTCGTGGGTGGTCCCGCTGGACACAGAGCCGTCACCTTCTGACCCCTGTCCAGAGCTCATCCCATTGCACCAGCTTAGCTGTGGTTATTCAGAGTAATAGACAAATATTTATGAGAACAAAAGGTACATAAAATTTCAGGAGGATGCAGATTACATAATAGTTCATCACAGTATTTGATAGTGGATTCTTTCTAAACAATTGCTATACTATACAGCAAAATGTTATACAAAAAATTCAGAAACTCTTCTGTTTCACAAAACAAAATACTCCTTTATTAGGAGAGTAAATAGTGTTGAGGCTCTTAAGAATCAAAACCTGCTTATATACTGTGATGGCACTGTTCGCAGTAAGTCATTGCCACGTACACTTGATAACCTATCTGGCCAAGTACCGCTCACTTGTGAAGACGCTCCCAATGAAGAGTCACAGTCAGTGAGGAGGACTGTCTGGGCACAATGGACGCAAATGTGTGTCCCTAACATACGGACAATACAATACTTCCAAAAGGTCTAAATCTAGCTCATTCTCATTTGACCTTTCCCTCCTCTGTTATGAAATATAAAAATATATTATTGGATTAAAGAATGTCTTATTCCCTTACACTGAGTACTCTGTCCTCCTGGGAGAGACGGGGCAGTAGTGTGTTCACTGCACAGGCAGGTTGTGCTTTCTCGCAGTCAAGCTGTGTAGAGCTGGGCCTTTTGACCAGATTATACAACCCTTTTCCTAGCGTTATTTCATCAAACTTGAAAGAAAAATCTTTTGGAGTTAGCTTTCTGTACTGAAAGTTGGTGGTGCTGTATCTACTCCTAGGGAAGTTACTGACTTAACTTGCATCTAAGATCTTCTTATAATTCCAAAGCTTTTTATGTTAAAGTAAGCTTGTTTACGTTCTTACATTCCTAGGAAATAAAACTGTGTAATGCTATCAAAATGTCTTGCTTTTTCTTATAGAGAATGTATTGAAAATGTGAAAGTTTCAGTTTTAATAATGTTTATTCCTGTTCAAGGTGGTTCTCCACTAACCAATTTTTACTTTAATATCCAGTATAATATAATGCTATAATATAAAGTAGTATAATTTAACACTGCAAAATCTGGATAAACATGGTAGCAGATCAGGATAAATTTGAAATTAATTCGCAAAAAGTTACATTTTAGTTTTTGATCCCAGTTGTTTCTATTGGAAATACATAATGGGTTTCTGTCTTTGTTCAGGTTTACTATATTTTCATCTTTTTTGGGAGGGGTTTGGGCTCATTTATGTATTTTCTTTCCCTGTTTCTGATTTTATCCAAATCTAAATACTGAATATTTTCTCTCCATAGACGACTGCATTGCACTAGGAACTATATCCACATGCACTTGTTTGTGTCTTTCATGCTGAGAGCTGCCAGCATCTTTGTCAAGGACAGAGTGGCCCACACTCACCTGGGTGCAGAGGGGCTGCGGTCCCTGATGACGCAGGCTGACCCACGAGCTTCCATAGGAGCGCCTTCTTTGGACAAATCACAATACGTGAGTGTTTTCACCATTTTCTCTCATTACAGCTTTGAATAAAATTACAAATAAGTAAAATTTTACAGTCCACTAAATGCGTTAACTTATGCTGTCTTGTCTTATATCTGAACAAAGTGGAATAGGTGACCAGTTTATATACTGACATTCACTACCTCAATTCCGTCCTCAACTCTCATGCCCAATCACTCATCATCTTAGATTATTAAAAGTGCTTGGGCTCTTTCCTCGAGAACATCCTGGGATGGAAACTTCAAAAAGCACATGATTGGAATGCATCTGTTTTATGGCCCGTGGCAGCTGTTGTGGCTCACCATTTTCAGAAGTAAGAAGCCCACTTGCAGAATCAGAAGCTTGGGCCTTGAAAGCCTGTGACATTTAGTTCCTTTATTGTAGACGCAAAGACTTGTTCCGATATAAGATCCCATGCTACTTGATTCTGCTGTTAAAGGTCTGGATGTTATTTAGTAAATAGGATCACCCAATAATTCAGTTAATTAGAAGCATTATCATCATTGGAGCAATATATCTGGAAATTAGGTGTTGTAGATTGATTGTCTTGATGGTGTGAATTAATGTCCCGGCTGTATCTTTGCCCTTTGGCCTGTGGCTTTGGAGTCCCTGCCGATTCTGATTCTGGACTGGCTTTGTGACTTGTTTTATCCGACAGTAGAAGTGGAAGTGACAGTGTGCCAGTCTAGGGTAGACCTCTATGAGTGAGCCTCGCCAGGATCAGTGAAGTCTGGCCCAGATCAGCAGAGTCACCTAGCCAATCCATAGAAATCGTAAGACATATTAAATGTTTATTGTTTTAAGCCATTAACTTTTGGGGCATAAAAAAGACCAGAATGAAATAAATTTGTGGTAAAATGATGGATAATATTTCTTCTTTATGCTTTTCTCTACTTTTCTGATTTTCTCTGATGATCATGTATTGTTTTTATAAACAAAAAAAATTAAGGAAAAGTGATTTTTTATAACTTCTAAAGGAAAAAAATCTTACTTTAAAAATACAACCAAACCCATAGTCTTAAAAATGCTATATTAAAATAACTTTGTTCTGGTCTCTTTCAACAGTCTTGGCCTTCGTATGTTATGTACAAGACATATTAGATTACAAAAAACAAAGGGAGAACTGCTCTTTAGTGGTCTAATGTTGGCATCCAGTACAATTTGGAGCTCTAATATGATGCGATTCTGGTTTATTTGTAACAGGTTGGGTGCAAGATTGCTGTTGTGATGTTTATTTACTTCTTGGCTACAAACTACTATTGGATCTTGGTGGAAGGTCTCTACCTGCATAGTCTGATCTTCGTGGCGTTCTTTTCAGACACCAAATACCTGTGGGGCTTCACCTTGATAGGCTGGGGTAAGGCCTGTATGTCTCCTTTCCTTTAAACTGGATCATGGGCTCCAGGCCTTTCTGTCCTGCCTGTCGTTAGCATTCTTTCGGCCATTTTCCTGATATAATTCCTCCCCATCTTTATCCCTGCTTCTGTCTCTTTCATTGTTCATTGGGGAAAATTACTAAGGTCAAGTCTCTAATCCTCCCAGTGGTAACAAAGTTTTCATGTTTAACTTATGGTTAGTGATCTTAGGTCAGATTCTTGAGAGGATTCTTTGGTGGAAATATAAGAGAACATATTGTTAGTCACACACATTTAGAACTGCTATGCTCATGTCTTATGATGTCACTGTCCTGATTTAGCAATAATTTCCTAAAAATTTTGATTTTTGAATTTCTGAGATATAATAACCCATCTTTGATTTATATTTCTAGGTTGTATAATGAGAATGCCAGAGAGGAATTTATAAGGCCGTCTTGACTACGTTTAACAACACAAATTACACCTAATTATGTAGACTTACTGTGTCTCCTGGAAGGAAATAATTCAAATTACTTTTGGCATAAATAATTTAAAAAAAAAGATATTCAGCTCACATTCCAAAAATGCCTTATCAGTACTAGAAGGATTACTGGATAGGCGCTATCTCATCAAGGTGTGGAGAAAAGGATGTGGTTTGTTTGTTAAAATTTAAGATAAATGAAAACTCATGTGGTTAAAATGAAGAAGTCTGAAGATTAACAATTGCGGATCTCAACTGTTATTTTAATATCCAAATCATGAGGTGCTCAGCACAGGAAAAAAAATAACTCAGTGGCTCAAGATTAAATTTGAGGGGTTTTCCTCCAAAATAATAGTATTCCTTTGCCTGCTTTGCCTTAATATTGTTTTAACATTTGAAAATGTGAAGTAACGAGTATTACATTTCGTGCTAATTAATTAATAACCTTAAGAAGACAAAGGGTCAGTTTACTGTAACACTTAATTTATTATGAAATAATGATTGTTGTGAATAAAGTTTTATTTCTGAAGGCAAGTTTTCTATTTTAAGGGTCTCCATTATCTTTGACTAGCAGTTACTAAAAATAAAAAAGATAGATTTTGTTTTTTAAGGGTACCTTGGAAATTTCCTCAACAGTTTTCAGTAGTTTGCCTTCAAATCAAAATTATATCTGTGTACCCATATAATTACTAGACGTGGATAAAGGTGTTGATAGAAAATTCAGCAATGAATAGAGACGTATGTCTGAGTTACATTTTACTTTTTGGATTTCCACACCACTAGTCACACATAATAAATTCTTTTTTCTTTGTTTACTTATTGGTTTGATAGCTAACTCCCCATCAACTCTCATTTGGGCTGAATCACTCAGTCTGTTCCTCCTTCAAGACAGGACTTCGTCCCACTGAAACCCAGGAAAACTAGTTTTCAAATTTCTCTCTGAAAAAAATAAAAAATAGTCAAGGTTCCAGCGAGCTTCTTTGCAAGTATGAGTTTCTTACTTTCCTTTACAACTTTTATTTGTTTGTCTACAAGCATTTTGGCATAGGAATGACCACCATGGTCGATGAGCATCATTACTTGAAATCTTCGTTTCATCAAATGGTTCAGGAACATACATGAAAGCAAGTAGGATTTACATGGAGGCTCACTCTGAAAAAAGCAAGTCACGTGCAATCTCATGCTCATGTAGTTAACCTCAATCTAAAACAGTAATGACCCATCTTTATGGAGTTATGGTTCTGTAGTTGATCTGTCTTCTGACTCTGTCTCTCTTTGCAACTCCATTTAAAAAAAAAATAAATTGTCTGGTCTAGGGCATATATAATTAAAAGAATATTCTTTTAAGAGTATCCCTCTGCTCCTAAAACAGCTACCATTTAATGAAATAAATATCCAAGTCTATTTTTCTCTTATCTCCACACTGAGAGTTAGATTTAAAAAAATCATTTTTAATTCTGACTCATTTTTCCAAATCCCTATAAGAAAAATAATGATCAAAAACATCATAGCTGCTTTGCAGGATGCTTTGCTAGAATAATTCGTAGGAATCCGGTTTCAAACTTTCTCCCAACGATGAGATTTACTGGCTTCACTGGAGGAGAGAGCTTGCTTGGATTCCTTTGTCACCTGTATAGACTCTTCAGCTGGGTAAATACTCAGAACTTTATTACTCACATTGTGGTGATGTTGGGGTTACATTATTTACATTGATTCTGCTGATTCTTAACAATAGATTGGAAGGGAAGGAAATTACAGTCTAAAGAGGTGCAGATGCCATATCTGACCTTTACTAAATTGAAGGCAAATATTTAACATGACTGTTTTTACACGTCTGTATCACGACACAGGATGTATAGAGGAGAAAAGGCAAATACTAATGATAACTATGTTTCTTTTCTTTTAACCAACCACATTCTTAATTTTCCCTATCCCTGCCTCAATTTTCTCATAAATAAGGCACTTTATTCTTGATTCCACTTTGTTCTTTCAACTATTTTTCTATATATTTAATTCTGTATTTGAAACCTGTCAGTCTTGTTTCTTTGTCCTTATTGAATGTGGTAAGTTACCTCTATGTTAGCAGCCACTCTTAATTTTCACCTGTCAGATGAGACGTCGGTGTGTACATATTGTCATATAAAAGCACCTGTCCTGGTTATGCCCTGCTGCCAAGCTTCCGTCTAGAGTATTTTCACATTCTGTATTCTCTGAAAATGCTCAAGAGAAGGTACTATACTTCAGTTTTATTTTCTCTGTATAAAATTATCTCAATCCAGCAGAGATTTTTTGATTGTCTTTTGGCAGTAAATACAGCTGAAGTACAGAGATATGAGTTATAGTCCCGCCCACCAGAAGCATGCGCTATGACCCTTTAGGTTACTTTGTTTTCTGTTTTTCTCATATGTATTATATTCAAAATATTAAATTTATAAAATCTGTTCATGAAATTATTTGATAGTCAATATAACAGCTTTACACAATTAAAAACCTTCATTATTTGCTTCAAGCAAAACATAAAACCTAGAAAAACCACTTAGTTTTCCTATGATTTTAATGCCATTATTAATTCTATTGAAGGTTATCTTAAAGTTACGATTATATTTAACCATTAGAGTCAATAAAAGATCCATATTTTGACCCTACTTTGTGAAAGATAAGGAAGTTGGTTCTCTCTGTTTGTCATTTTCCCAGACTTTTAAAATGTAATTTGGAGTTTTACTTCTAATCATTTAAAATTACATAAATTACTACCTCTTTCAAAGAAAATAAATTATAGTCAACTTTGGCTTCAAATTTGTAACAGTTATGTAGATTTATCTCTACGGGTTCACCTGGTTTCAAGATTCCACCTTCTCTCCACCAGTTTGATTTTCTACTGTTTCTGCCCGCTGACGATGTTTAATTCAGTAAACATATTTTCTTTTCCATTGTAGCTCTTCTGTTTCAGGCTGTCCTTTCTCACAATGCCCTTCTCTATTCTTCTAGAGCATTTTTTGGACTATGAATTAGATATATTTTTAAAATATTTCTTTTGTTTCCTCTAGTAATTCCATCTCAGGGGAGGTAGCTCTTCTCAAGTTTCATAAATAGACACCCTCCTTTGTAACAGCGGAAGACTTTCAGAGGCTCTGCAGTTTTCCTGACAGAGAGATGTGCTCATTCAGTGTTGGCTTTAGAGTCCTGTGAGAATGGAGAACAGTTCTGCCAAAATCGTATAGAGGGTCTTCCAGGTTCCTTAAAGAATGGATCAGCGGGTGATGGGCAGCCTCCTGCGATGAGCAGAGAGGGAGCTGGAGGCGTGGCCTGCAGCTTCATGTTTGAGCAAATTGACTGGATTTCCAGGGAAGTCAAGGTTTCTGGTTAGTAAGACATTATATGTCTGTGGCAAATCTGAGAATCCCCATGTCTTGATGGGTCTCTAGTTTTTAGGGCTAACTCTGTACTTTATGATCAAGCTGTGACTACAATAGCATTGCAGGAGGAGGGTAAGGCTGAGGCCGGGTTCTGAGAAGCCTCTGAAGTATGCAAAATGGGATAAAATTACATAGAACCTGTCACCCCACTTTTTATGCAGTGGGATGCTGTATAAGTTTTTATTTGAAGAAAGTGTAATTGCTGAAAATTTTTGGCTGCTGTTAGTCCAAACCGTCATTTTAAAGGAGAGCAGTAATGGGGCCAGAGCAGAACTCAAGTCTACTTTTCTCGGACCAGATTTGCCTCCCTCTCAGAGTTGCTTACTGATACAGACACATTTTACAGAAATAACTCAGCTCTCAAGGTAAATGCATGTATTGAGTAGCATTCAAATTTACATTAAATTTACTTAAATTAAGATTTAAATTTAAAATAACTTTTAAATATCAAACTTTTTTTCTATATTTGTGTTCTCAATTATGTAATAATGTGATACTAAGATCCTTAAAGATTCTCAAAACGGTTTCTGTTCTTTATTCCTCCATAGTTAGCTCTATGCTAGTCTTGTGAATGAGGGTCCTCCAAGAGGCTTGCAATTTCAGTAAGACATGGTGCTCTATATAAGATATTTGTTATAATTATCATCTAAAACATAATTCCAACTCAAGCACCATTAATCAATGTGTATAGAACATCATTCAGGAAATTGCCTGATCAGGAGATTGTAAAGGAAGCAGAAGACCTGCAAACCAGAAAATGTGAAAATTTGATCATAGTCAGACAGACACTTTTTAAAGATAGCCTGGGCAGCAGAAGAGCAAAGGGACCCACGTCAAGCCTTTTTGAACCTTCCTGTCAGAAGGAGCCATGCTCCCTCCGTTACAGAGAGTCATTCTTGTTTCTTCTTCATAGCGCTAATTGATAACTGAAGTTGTGTTATTAATTTTGCCTCCCCAACCAGAATATGTTTCAGGAAAACAGGTTTATTGTTTATCTGTTCATTGTTTTATCTTCTGAGACTAGAACAGTCCTTGACACATAAGTAGGCACTTCGTAAATGCTTACTGGATGTGTGGTTGGACAGATGGATGGATTGTAGATGGATGGATGGATAGAATATGCCAGCTGGAAACTAAGAAATAACCGGAACTGGGAAGATCTATTTTGAGAAAAACAATTTCCTGGAACATAGAATTTGAGCATATTTTTAAAAAAAAAGTTATATACAAACAATAAATAAAATTGGAGTATAGAATCATAAAACTAAGTAACCACACAGGCAGGCTGAGGCTAAATCCAATCAGATGATCACTGAGGAGAGCAAAGATATTCTGTGTTGAGGGCATTATCTTATTTTCATTTTTTAATGAAATTTTTATTCATCTGAATCTATTTCTTTGTTCACTTTTTTTGCTAAGAAAGAATATCTTAAAAATTACAAATCCCCATGGCGTAGAGGTTAAGTGCACGCGCTCCACTGCTGGCGGTCCGGGTTCGGATCCCCGGGCGCACGCTGAGGCACCGCTGTCAGGCCATGCTGTGGCGGCGTCCCATATAAAGTGGAGGAAGATGGGCACAGATGTTAGCCCAGGGCCAGTCTTCCTCAGCAAAAAGAGGAGGATTGGCATGGATGTTAGCTCAGGGCTAATATTCCTCACAAAAAACAAAAAAACAAAAAAAAAATGTGTTTTTAAAGGTAAAAAATTTAATATTGTGTTTATTAAAAAATGTTCTAAGTTAGATTAAAATGTTTTCTCTCCCTTTGTAAGGTGCTTCCCAGCTTCTGTCATGTTTTTGTCAGGGTCTCTCTTTCCTTTTTTTAACCCTCTTTCATAAAGGCCACAGAATGAACAGTTGTCCATTGCACCCTTCGGTCTTCTGTTGGGGTATTCTGTAAAGTCGTGGTGTGTGATTGTTTTGTGTCAGAGTCTGTCAACTGTAGCGTGAACTCAGCAGTCGACCTTCCCTGCCTCACGGACGTGTGGAAAGTCAGTAGAACAGACTTGACATTGCAGCTCACGAGGTGTTTATCTTCTGTGAAGGATGAATATCTCTTGCTCACATCATCACACTAACATAGTGACCACCCTTCGCCAAGCTGTTCATGCATGCAGATGCTTTGTCTTCAGCCAATATGAACAAAAAGCAGAAGAGGCTAAACTGACCAAAACTTCCTGATTTTGTAACTTGCAGTATAGCCTCTCTGTGCCTTCCACTTTTAGAAGGAAAAAGTTCTAATGTTTTAAAACAGCAGCCTCCCTGCAGCTCCTCGTGAGTCCCCCTGTTGCTTCACTCCCCTGGAAAGCATGTGCTGTCAGTGTGACAAGTCAGCGTCCAGTGCGCTGGCCACTGCTTGCTTCTGGTGCCGGGAACTTCAGTCCCGGCACCCTCCAGATGTGGCTTGGCCTGTATCCCTGAAGTGGAAATTGGGCCAACCTCCATCCTCAGACTTTCAGGAACACATAACCTCAGTGTGCCTGGCTCATTTCTCAAATGGAGAAGAGGAAAATTAAGTGGACTTTTCTTGCTCACATATCAATATTTTTCATGTGTGTTTTTCTATCTCAACTTTTTTTTGTGAGGAAGATTGGCCCTGAGGTAACATCTGTTGCCAATCTTCTTCTTTTTGCTTGAGGAAGACCATCGCTGAGTCAACATCTGTACCCATCTTCCTCTACTTTATATGTGGGACGCTGCCACAGCATCACCTGTGGGGCATAGGTGTGCGCCTGGGATCCGAACTCGGCAACCCAGGCACCAAAGCAGTGTGTGCGAACCCAACCACTATGCCACCAGGCCGGCCTCCCTTTCTCAACTTTTAATAGTATATTTTTATGTGTGGGGAATATAAGAAAAAAAAAATCTCTTAATCTTAGGAGAAATATGGTCTCTGAATCCTTTTCTGATTGCAGGGTTCCCAGCGGTGTTTGTTGCAGCCTGGGCTGTGGCACGGGCAACTCTGGCTGATGCGAGGTGAGTAGAAAGAAGGGTTAGGGAGAGCCTCCGAGTTTCTCAGGACTCTGACTCCCTGTTTGGACTCACTTGCTGCTCTTCTTGATGGCGTTGCCCTTTGGGGACTCCCGTACCTTGCCAGCAAGCTGTCCATCCCAGAGGCCACCGAACAGACAGGCTTACAAACCAGGTTAGGATGCTCCAACTCCACACTTCTGAAATCAGTTTAAAACACATTGTGACAAGCAAGAGGGAGGAGATGGGTATGCTAACACACTTAGGATCTGGTGCAAGCAGGTGGAAGGACTGTACCACCCGAGTCCTGGGATAGGCAATATGCACGTATCCTCTCTCTGCTGCATCAGCCTTCCCCACTGATGGTGTGGTTGTGAGGACCAGAGATGAGGTGGCAGCAAGGGGACCCAGATGGAAGATGGCCAGGGCCAGTGACACACACCTGCTGTCTCAGAGGTGCAGGTGCAGGTACGCCTGGCCGCAGCTGTAGCTGCCAGTTACCTGGGGAGCAGCTCTGGGTTTCATTTGTGTTTCTTGGGCAAAGGATATGTGGGCATGGGTTTCCCCCATCAGTGGCTGAATTAAGATGTCAAGACCAGTGAGCCTTGGGATATGTCGTGCCTTTCATGTATTTAGTGTATCAGGGATATGTCATGCCCAGATGCCTCACTTATATTAGTACCTATGTTTAACACGCATGCTCTACTTACTAACTGCTTATCTATATTGAAATGCAAACTCTAGATTTCATCCATCCCATTTGTTTTCTTGTCTTTTCAACAACAAAACAAATGCACTTTAGAAATGGAATCCATCCTAGTGAATCACTAGCCCCCAGTTGTCTAGGTTTCTCTTTAGAGGCTACATGATGAATGGATACTGAAACATTCATTTCTTTGTATTATTTCTAGTTTTAGTAATGAAGAGTCAAAGAAAGAAAGGGAGAAAGTGGGAAAGCATTTGGGTGCCTGCCCTTTGCTCTGGTAGTCAGACTTCCAGCGGTGGGCTGAACTGTGTCCCCAAAATTCATATGCGGAAGCCCTAAGCCCAGTGTGACAGTATTTGGGAACAGGGCCCACAGGAGGTAATTAAGGTTAAATGAAGTCATAAGGGTGGGGCTCTGGCATGACAGGATTAGTGTTCTCTGAGAAGAGACCCCGGAGAGCTCCCTCCCTCCCCGTGTGCACACAAAGCGAGGGTCGTGTGCACACATCAGGGAGACAGGAAGAGAGGCCTCCCCGGAAACGGAGCCTGCTGCACCTCGGTCTGGACTTCAGCCTCCAGACTGTGAGAAAGTGCATATCTGCTGTCTAAGCTGCCTGGTCTGTAGCGTGTTGTCCTGGCAGCCTGGGCTGACTAGACGCTTGTGACACGTGAAAAGGCTATTTAAAGAGACAGCTTTAACTTACACGTGTGGTCATGCTGAGCATCCTTTGGTGTTAACAGAATACAATTCACTGTCCACAGATTGTGTACATTTCACGGCGGCAACTCCTTTTTGTTAGCTCCTGGGAGCCTTTCTTTAACTTGAGCCTACATGTTTGCTTTGAGTTATTAGGTATTTCCTTCAGAAATTGTTTTGTCTGTATGCAGTGCCACCTTACGTGGGCACCTGAACTCTGTAGAGAACCAGCCACAGTTCCCGAAAATCTGAGCTCCCTGGTGGTTACCTTCAGGTGCAGCCTTCCTGCGACTTGCTCCAAAGCTCCCACTCAGCTGCCCTCGGTTCTAGAACTTACTGGCTTTGCGTTTCACTTGCTTTTATCTCTTCATGCTCTTTGGATTTTTAGCAGTTGAGGGTTCATGATACCTACATTGTTACCGTTATTGCTATATTTACACAGCAATATTGGAAATCTCAGAGAAAACCCGTGGCATCTGCTATTCGATTTCTTGGAGGAGGGAGGGGGGTTAAGTCAGTAAAGAGGTACTAAATAATGCTGAATAATTTGCCCTAAGATGTGTAACCCTCCAACTGAGATTCAGAATTTTAGAGAAGGTAGGACCGAAGGCATTTTTGGGTCTGATCCTCTCATTTGAGACATGAATAAAATGAGACCTGGAGACATCAGGTTACTCTTCAGAGCCGGCCTGGAACAATTCTGACTCACTCATCTATTCAACAGAGGGAGCACGGGCTTTGAGCACAGAGGGAAAGCAAATACATTCATGATGTATTTTATATTGAATTAGATAATTGGTTTTCTTAGTTATCTTGCGTTCTTTCTTAAAAATCATAAACTAAATCATAAACTGTTAATAATCATAAGTCTTTTTGCTAAAAAAAAGAAATACAACTTTATTATTTTTGAGGCAAAGAATCTATTAGATACATAATATTTTGAAAAATACAACGGATACTTAATATTGCTCTAAAACAGTTGAATTAAGGTAAAAAAATTAAATATATGTTAGATTATGTGACTCCTCTGTGCAAAATATTTATTCCTACCTTTCTCAGAATAAAATCTTGAATTCTGTACTGAGTGCCCTGATCTGAGAGTGATAATTGGGTTAAGGGGTCAATTTACATTTATTTTCCATATAAAATAAAACTGTATTACCACATACATGGCATGATTTCAAAATTGCCTGATTTGAAGGCATGAAATTCAGCTCGTCTATAGTTAGAAAATGTTTGTGGGTTTTCTTGAGCATGATCTGACCTCTGTGTGTGCCAGGTCACAAGTTCAGTGGAGAGAGCAGACTCGGAGCATCTCCAAAGGACCGAGGGGGTCCCTGCTCCTGTCTGACACTGGAGATTCATCTTTTTCTGATCTTGCCTTTCAAGACTAGAACTCCGATTTTCTGTGCATCTTGGCCAGTTAGAGTTAAGCAGATCATACCTACTTTGAGAAGATGCTCTAAACTCTATTGAATATTCAAAGGAAGTCTCTTCCAGTTCTAAAATTCTATCAAAAGAGTGATTTGGCTAAGGTAGGATGAGATAATTGAGTGTTTAGATTGGACAAATGAACTTTAAAAAGTATTTTTGTTTCTTTTTCATTTTACTTGCAAAAGCCAAAACATCTTATAAGATATCTTATTACCTTCTCCTCCTCATTCAAAGTAGATAAGAGATGCCAGCAGGAGAGGTGGGGCCTGCAGTGGAAAGGACCTAGAAAGGATGCCGGGTCGCTCCTGGGAGATCTGCCCTTGCTCTGCTTGTGTCAGACTGTGGGCTGTGGAGACGATGGAGTGTTCAGTCAGTATGAGTCCCTGGATCTCTCTGGTCGGGCAGTGCGTCTCCTGCTTCTGGGTCCTGGCTGCAGGAAGTCCTCCGTCCTAGTCAGACCTCTGTGCCTTCCGCTCCACCGTTCATTCCTGCACTTCCTAGAGTGTTAAAATTTATTTTAAAAAATCGGAACAGAGGGTAGTTTCTGGGCCATGGTAACAAACACAGTATGAGCTGAGACATTGGGTATTTATGAAAAACAAGGATTAAAGCATTTTCTTAAAAAAAAATCTGAGGTCTTGGGTGCCTCTGATATCAAAAGGCAAACTTGAAACTTGGACATTGAAAATGATAAAAGTCAAGTTTTTCCTTTTTTTAGAGGTAGCTGGTTGTGACCTACTTCCAAATACAAGTAGTTTGTAGAGCTGGAATTGTCTCCAGTGTGTTAGGAGACGCCATGATGAAATGTCATTGAGGCAGAGAGAGAAGATTGTGAAGATATCACCAAATATCAAAACTGAAAAGAAATTTATGGAATCTAAGAGTTTTGTAGCTAGTGAATCAATGTTCAGTTTATACTCGTACAGTGTCTGTCCCTTTCCTTACAGTGGAAAGCCTTTTTAGGGTAGTGTGATAGACGCTCTGCACAGCTCAGTAACACTGTCTTTCATCTTTCTTGTCTGGTTGAATAATGTGAAAAATAGATGCATGCAAATCATGCTAGGATATGCTCGGTGATGTGTAAGTGTAAAAGTCCCCTGTCTTTGATTTCCATTGTTATTCAGACTTCAGATTTCAGGGTGGCTGGACCAGGATTACCCTGTATTCTAGGGATCTGCTTGATCTAACTGAGAATATCCTCTCAATGGGATGCTGTGCTACTGAGCTCTCTTGGTACTGATATGGAAAGAAATAAAAAATATACTGCCAAGAAAGATCAAGTTGCAGAATAGGGTATACATTGCATTTTTTTGTAAGATAGGGGAAAATAAGATTATAGTATTTGTATATATGTCAATGAAAATAATCCATAGTCAATCTATAAATCAAAATTGGGGTGACTTTATTATGAGCCAGGTTTGAGGACTATAGTCTGGGCCCTTCCTTCCCCAAAGAAGCATACATCACATATGACAGGAATATCTCCTTTACTGCTGTCACGAAATGCTTAGCTGGCACAGCAGGTCAGTGGTCACAAGGTGAGCATAGCAGGTCAGTAATTAATCCTTAGTTTCCAGGAAGAGAGGCTTATCCTTAAGGAAATGGCAATATAGGGGGAAGATACATCCCTATCTTTAAGGGCATCATCTTGTCTTTGGGACATGGTAAATGTTTAAAGCAGATGTACAGTGCATGCTCAGCAGGCCATGTCAGGCTCTTTTGGAAAAACAACGTCAGGCTGAATTAGTTTTACACCAAATGGCTTCCTCATAATATTCCAGTATATCCTTTGCTGTTCATTTGTTTATCATATATGTAAGAGAACACTGGAAGCATATACAATAAAGGAATAAAAGACGTTACCTGTACGGAGAGGGGCAGAGGCAGAGGTAGACAGGAACATGGGAGGACAGAGATGTCTCAGCATCTGTCTTTTTATATAGTTTGATTTTGGAAAGGAGAATGTATTGCCTATATAAAAATTAAATTTAAAAAAATGTAGTTATCACATGTGTGCTGAAAATGTTTTACCTTCAGGGAATATTTGAAATAGGTTTTTATTATCCATGACTCGTTCATTAATTTAAAAGTAACTTTTTGATAAGTTTACCATCTAGAATTAAAAAATTATCATTATATCCCTAAAATTTCTTTATAAGATTTCATTTACTGTTGCCACAATCAATGCTAGGTTTTGTCTATGGAGAAAGAAACTGAAGGCTTTTATTTCTATATCTTTAATTTAAAGAAACTGTTTAAAGTGCTACATGAAAGTTTCAAGTGGAACTAGTTTTTCTCAACCCGCGCTGCTTATTCTGGTGTAAGACCTTCACCACGAACCAGATTGGGTGAGGCTGAGTCAGACTTACTCGAATTCAGTTCACTCCCGCAAACGTTTATTGATGTCTATGTGCTGTGTCCTGTTCTGAGCACTTAGAATACATCAGAAAACAAGAACAAATTGTCCCTGCCCATGTGGGACTGAAATCCTAGTTGGGTGGGAGGGGCAGGAAGTAAGTGTAACAAATAGGTAATTACACAGTGTTTTTATTAAGTACTGCTAAAAACTAACTTTTTAAAATTAAAGAAAATAATGGATCTTATGCAAATATACAAGGAGCCCCTGTCACAGACTTTTTAACTCACTAATTAATGAGGGAACCAGTAAGATGTTATAACCAGTTCACAGGAGAAAAAAAGAATCACGTGTTTATATTTAGTAAAGTTTATATTTGAAATAAATTTGCAAATAAATGTGAAAACTGGTCAATATTCGCAGGGTGCTCATCAATTACGTTCCACGGAACACAGCTAGTTTTCATTTCTGTGGACAAAGGTCATTTTCATTCAGTTTTCCATTATTTTCCGATCCATGAGAGTCATTTGCATTCTTGTCAGTAGAGTCCTACAACTTATGGAGTTATAATAGAACTGCCCTGACTGCTGAAACTGAGAGCCTTTCTCTCGTTCCAGTGATGATAAAAATGAAGTATCGATTGCACCACGTTTAGAAGACTACAATTTTTTTGTGGCTCTGGAAATGTGGTTTTAACTCTTGTTACTATAAAAATAACTCACCAATATTTATTGATACTCTAGAGCTAACAGTATGGATACCAGGACCCATTACACACTTTTTTCACTGGTTTGGGTGTTTTACGAGAAGATTTTTTGGTCTGTTTCTTAATCAAAACCTTGGGGCTGGAATTTTTGGCAAAACTTAAAATGCTACTTAATTCTCACTGCCTATTTGCTCTGCAGTTTATTCATGAAAGTTCTTTTTCACGACTCAGATGCTGGGAACTTAGTGCTGGAGACGTCAAGTGGATTTATCAGGCCCCAATCTTAGCAGCTATCGGGGTAAGTTAAGAGCCTGCATGGTAAAAAAAAAAAAAAAAAGGATGCATAATTAAACTGTCGCTAAAACCCAGAGACAGTTCGTCAGTCACTTTGTTCTGCAAAGGTTTAGGGACTCGGCACGTGACAGCGGCAGCTACTGGGAGAGTCTGGGTTAGGGATCAGACCCTTATTCGTGGAGACTCTGAGACCCATGCAGAAAGCACATACCCTCCGTTTAACCAGCTGGCACATGGGCACACTTCCAGACTTCACATGTGTTCACGGGCATCTGGACAGGACCCAGGGTCCTGCAAGGGACTCTTGGGCACCAGGGAGTGGGGAGGACTGGAGCTGGAGAGCGAGTCACAGGGACCTTACCTGCTTTCAGGTGTGTGTGACATCGGTGCTGTGAAAGAGAACCAGCACACACTGTGTGTGGAGTTATAAACCAACTGTTTACTCCTGACCTTCCTCAAGACTTGATCGGCTTAGCTTCTCTGTGATTTGATGAAGAAATTATACCACCTTGTGTTTTCCTGGTTTTCGTATATCGATATAAGATTACATACATTTTAAAAAGGGGACTGATGTTCCAATGTTAAATATTAAATCATTTGAAAGTAATTTAGCAACCTGATTTTTAGCTCATATTTTTGGTCATCTTTGTTCTCCACTTTCATACTTTTCTCACTTTGTTTTCTTTTGGACAATGTGTCACTGGTCTGTCAGCGTGTTGGCTTGTGGATGCTGAGGGACAGCTATTACTGTGGCTGAGGTTTTGTAGGATCTACCCAGAGAGTCAGGTGGAAGCTTATTTACCTCATAGGAAAAATACAGAAAGGAAAACAGAAGAGATCATGAAGGAATCTTCATTTCAGAAGCCCGTTGATGTGAATGTTTAGAGGGGGAAATAACACACAGAACACTGTTAGAGAAGCCGGGTTGTATCCTCGATAAAACAGCCTGCTATCAAGTCAAATCCGATTCTGCATCCAGGAGAAGCTCAAAAATGGATTGTAGATAAATGAATGAATGACTTAAATTCATGAGCTTGTCGTTTTAATTTTAGTGAAGTGCTGCTACATTAGTCTGGTGTCACACCATCTGGTGCTATGTCCCTGAGAGAACATGGATGAACTTACCTCATGGAGTAGGGTCTGGTGTTCACCCCTCGCTGCCCCTCGCCCCTGAGGCTCTGTCCTGACCTGTACCCCATCCTCCCCTTTCTCTTCCTCCTTGCTGCTCCTCGCTTATGTCTGCTCCCCCATCTCTTCCTACCCTCATTTGAAGGGGATAACCCATGTCTTATTACTTTTTGTGTCTTCAGTGCCTTCTACTGGAATTGATAAATAAAAGGTAATGAAATATTATATAAAAATGTAGGCAAATTTAAGAATATTAAGTTTGAGTTTGCATTTGATGGAAAGGAACGGCCTATGAAAATCCAAGGGATCATTGCAAAGTTATTAGGAATTGAGCAAAGGACAGTGGAGAAGAGTAAATCATAGGCCCTTTTCCATTGAAACAGTTGATTTTTATTCAGTGCTTCGTTGTGTGTTTACAGACCTTAGTTATCCACCATCAACGTGGATGAGAAGTTTATTTGCTGAGGTTTCTAAATTGCAAAGTGAAATTGTAAAGTTAGGTGATTATCGAGGTTCTAAAAGATTCCCCCATTGGTGAAGGAGAACTAGAAATAATGGTACAGTCAATAGATTTTGAAGAAAACTTAGGTGGAAGGCCGTTTTCCTCTTCTTGAACTAAAATGATGACAGCTCCAAAGCAAGAATTCTTAAATATTTTTCCCATATTACA
This sequence comes from Ceratotherium simum simum, assembly GCF_057802395.1. Lineage (NCBI taxonomy): Eukaryota > Metazoa > Chordata > Mammalia > Perissodactyla > Rhinocerotidae > Ceratotherium > Ceratotherium simum. The sequence goes on from NC_141908.1 coordinate 83,509,897, forward strand.
ATGTCCATTTAATCTCTGAAGTCAGAGAGAGATTCAAGAGCACCTCTCTGTTTACTGAGTTCCCTTCTGTTTCCTCACCACAGTTCAGGGTGATCACCATTCCTTTCATGTTCCCTCGCTTTACTGTGGAACCAGTTGTGGAGGGAGGAGATGAGCCCAGAGCCCCATCTCAGCGCCCTGGAGATAGGAGGGTATTCACGAATAAGATGCTAATAAGAACAACAGACACTGCAGTGTGTGCCACGCCCTGGGCACTGTTTTAAGTACTTTATTGACATCAATTTAGCTAATCCTCCAATAACTGTCAATGAGGAAACTGCCTAGGGTCACACAGCTAGTAAGTGGTGAGGTGGGATTCTGACTTCAGGGTGCGGGTCCCGGCCCAATGAGCTCCCTGCACTTACAATGAAATCTAACATCCCTGACAGTCCAGAGGAGGCCCAGCCTCGTACCTGCACCCCTTCACAGGCCACACCTCAGCCACGCCTCAGCCACGTTGTTGGTCTTTCAGTTCCTTGAACCGGTCCACCTCTGTCGCTCAGGCTGGTCCGCATTCCTCACTATACCCTGAAGGCTGCGACGTGCTTCCTTCCACCCCTCACTTTAATGCCACGTCTTCATTGTGGCCTCCTTGATGCCCCCAATCTAAATTAGTCACCTGTTGTAACCTGCAGAGCACAGGGAGGTTTTCCCTTCTCAAGATCATGAGGATGGATAATGCTTCTGATTGTTTGTTGAATGTCCGTCTTGCCCACTAAATTGCAAGGTTTATGTGAACAAGAACCATATTTTTTCTAAAGCTCTGCATTCCTAGTGCCTAGCAAATATCCTGGCCCATAGTGGCCACTCGATAATAAATACTTATTGAAAAAATAAAACCTGCCTACAAAGTTGGTGTCCTGGGGAACTGGTGAGAGGGAAGAGAGGAAACAAGAGCACAAGGCGAGTATAATAACAGAACTTCTGGGTCCATTTCACGCAACCTTTTCATTTTCTAGAAAAGAAAACTGAAGCTCATGCAGATGAAGGTCACACAGCCAGCATGACAAAACAAAGACCATAGCTCGCATTTTTGGACTGTGTTCTTTTCACTTGCATTCCAAAACATGTCAAGATTGTTTCTTGAATTTATGGGAAAAAGATCTTTCCTTTTTTATGGCAATATTTGTAGTTTTTTTAATATTCACTTTAGGATAAAAGGGTGTTTGTTTTTTAGTCTTGCATTACATGTAGCATGATTTTATGTAAATAGATATTTTCCATATAGACTAAGTTTATTTGCCAAGAATTTTAAATATAAGTTGGATCCCTCATTTAATTCTGGCTTTGGATATTACAATAGCATAGATTCTATTGATTGGATTTTTGTATATGTGGGATTAAAATCTGATAAAACGTGGTTGGGTTCTAGGCAATATATGAAGCAAACTAAATTTAAGAGAATAAAGGAATCTGTAAAGGATGAGGATTCATAGGTTCTAACGTGAAGAAGTCACATTAAGAAAATCGAGTTTTAGAGATAATCACAGATCTCAGTACAAATTTGGAAGGCACCATTTGATTTTGGAATCATAGAATCTAAAGTTGTAGCACTGTTATTTTCTTCATAAATGTTAAAATTATGTTTAAGAGAACTAGAGTTGTTAAAAAACATTAATTTTTGTTCTGAAAATAAATATTCCAAATATAGCAATTTATTATTCATCCGCAACAACTTGATGTTGATTTGAGGATGACTTTTAAGTTCTTCTGTGTAACATCAAAATATAAGAGGAGTGTTTCCCAGCTGACAACAGCACGGAGCCTTGGTTTGGTCCTGGGCCTTCCAGAGCATCACTAGAAGGGACAGGAGGCTGGGCCTGAAGAGCTGGGGGAGCCGCAGGCAGGGCAGCATGTCTAGGGGAAGTGGTCAAGGAGAAGTTCACAGATGTGCTTAATCTTGACCAAACGGGGCACTGCCCCTGAGACGTGAGAACCTACATTTGCACTGGTGTCAACCAAGGGAGACTATAACAGCTGAGAAGAAACCAAACCACAGATGTAAGAATATAGATTGGGAAATTGAGTAGACCTGCTCAGGAGTACTTATGAGACGGCCTTGAGGATGCCAGTAACATGGGGTGGAGAGATGTTTGACACTAGCAGAAATTTGAGATCTTGAATTTATTGGCTAGGGAGAAGAAAAGAGGAACTCTGTGGTATTTGTCCTCACTTAATTGTTTCCTTCATCCCATGTTAGTCTGCTCCATCCATCTGTCCTTTCATCCATCATCCACTGAAATGCGGTCCGACTGTCTTTCTAGTACCTGCTCAATTTCATCTTTACCAAAAAGTCTTTTCTATTGTTCCTTGACAGAGTTAAGTCTCTTACTTTCTATTCATCATTTGATGAATAAATATTTTTGAGTGGCTTTTTGCCTCAGGAATGTCTCAGAACATTTTTTACATTAACCCTCAAACAACTCCGAGACAGGTATTTTCATTATTCTCAGTTTGAGTCCAAGAAAGGTTGTATAACTTGCCTAGGGTTACACGGTTAGAAAGTGCTGAAGCCGGAGTCAAACCCAGGCAGTGTGGTTTCAGATCGCACAGTTTCCACCGTTCGTGCTGATAGGAGTTAAGCTAGGTCACTGTTTCCCAAGGTGGGGGCACATGTCCTGGTGGGTGAGAGGATTTAGGTGGTGCCTGCAAGGTTATTAAGTAACATGAGCCGTATTTGAGAACATTGATCCCTTTGTACCCCCTCTGAACACATCAAGGAGAGGGTCTCATTTTGGTTCTGGTCTTTAACACAACCCTAACATGGGCAGTATCTTTTTTTGGGGGGTGGGGGAGGTGCAGGCAACCCAATCTAGATAAAATTTCCTATGACTTGTTTCCGTTGTATTTATTTTTACATTTGCCTCTTGTTTATGGCAGCCTCTACTGGTTTTCCATTTATGTTAATAATATAGAATTTAAATTTTAGTAATTTAATAAAAGCAGATTGTTTGAAGAAAGGTATTAAGTACATAATAGTAGGTGAATAATATTGCTATGGCAAAATTGTGGTGGTGGCACCCTAAGCCATTTGAGAACGCTGAACTAGACACATCCCTTCAACAGTGAAATTTGGAATTACTGCAAAAGGCCTGACCAGTGTGACCAGTGAGTCTCCACATGGGGGTGGAAGGCCAATTATGTTTCACGTGATCAGGGGCTTTTCTGTGGCTGGAATGAAGGGCGAGTCTGTGGAAAATGCAGGAGATCAGACCGGAAGGTTGGAGGGCAGTTGAATCATGATTGGACTCGTATTCTGTGCTAAAGGACATTGAGATTTTCTTAAAATTATGGTGAGACATTGAAAGATTTTAATTAGTGTAGCGATCTGATTAGAGTGGGTGTTGAAAAGAAAACTCTGGTTAGCTGAACTGGTTTGGAGGTCGGATATTTGGTTAAGAGAGATTAATGATTCACTTTTAAGTATGTAGTCCTGTCTGATTGACTCCGATATCAATTAGGATATTTTGAAGGTCTCAGATTTCTAAATGAGAGACCAGGCTCTCGACGCAGGCTTCCAAAGCAAGACATAGAAGTTAAAGAGCCATGTTAACACAGGAGCCACCATAAGCAGTGTCGGCTGCTAAGGTGAGGAACGGGGCGTCAGGGCTGTGGCAGCCGGTGGTGGTGGCACCATGACGGCAGTCCACGGCTTCTTCCTTTTGATGGGGGTCACTCCCACATATTCCGTTCACATAAGTCCATTCCTTTAGAGACGCCGCACAGCCTCAAAATCTCTCTCTGTCCAAGGTGCTGCTTTGTCTCAGCTGAATTAAAGTGTCAGTGTGCAATAGAACTTTGTTTAAAAGGAACCAAGTAAAGGTAAAAGTCATCCATGAAAATGTAAATGTGTAACTCGTTTAATGACATATCTGTTATATTTGAAGGGTAGAAATTTCCTTCAGAGTCACTTTTCTTATAGTACGTACATCTCTGTGCTGTTTATGCGAAGGGAGAGATGAAATACAACACCCAAAGCTCAGTCTCACAGCCACCAGGGCTTCATTGGAGCAGCGGAGACTGGAGTCAGGGCCGGTCACCCGCCAGCCACCGGGATTGGTGGACTTGTTCTGCCGGCAGCGGTTCCTTTTCTGGTAACTCCTCGAAAGTGAGCCACAAATTCAAAGACTTTTCACGCTGGGAAGCGTTGGGGGTCTCTTGCCTGATGTTAGTCAGACAACATCCTTGCAGAGGTTAAATAACCTATGGAGAACGGATGTAACGTGAGGGTTGTGGTCTGCATTGCAGAGGCGGAGTGATTTTAGGGAAATAGGGGGCAATAGTTCTGTTCTTTTTGGTCACTTTTATTGGTATATTTAGTTGCTTTTAGATGTTTCTCGTGGCTCAAGCAGCACTGTGCAGCAAGCTAAGAACTGCTCTCTGCCTCGGCAGCGGCCCGTGGTGTTTGTCGCGGGCTTGCTCAGCGTGTGAATCACCGTCTGCTCTAAGTGACGAGCCGGCAGTGGCTCCTGAGGAGCCCCGTGCTGCGAGGGGGGCAGAGCTCCAGGTTTTCAGCTTTTTTCTTATGAATGTTTTTTTCCACGTGTCTGTCAAAGGATATCTCAGGGAATTCTGGCGGAAGGAACAAGATGGCACTTCTAATAAAGGCCTTTAAGAAAAATTTTAAGTGATAAATTTTAAAAATATCATATCCAGTGTCCTTGATAAAATGTGAAAAGAGGGGAATAAACGAGAGATAAGATTTCCGCTGCTGTTAAGTCAGTGGTTTCATATCCCTCCGGTTGTTATTAAGGAGGCTCCATCACCAAACACAGGGGTGACTGGGAAGGGAGTAATTGTAAGTAAAATGGATAAAATTGAATCTCTAGTCTTTGACAGAATTGCAAATACCACATAGATTTTTGCTCTCCAGAATTCTTTTCCTCTTCTAAATGAGTCAGAAATAGAACTTCAAGTAAAATTAAAGTTCTCCCCTTTACCATAGGTGCTGTCGCTAAGTTGTAAATTGAATTCTAACTGATAAAAAATGAGCTACATATTTTGTAAATTATAATAGTTGATATAGATTAATGAGTTTATTATTTAAATGCTCAGTATTTAGTATCAATATACCTATAGACAAAGCAAAATATTTCTTATGTTCATGATATTGAAAAACAGCCAATATGTGGGGGAGACGTGATGTACTCAGAGTCTCTGAGGGAAAGTAATACATGGCAGATTCTGAAGAGTCAGAATATAAAACAGAGGAAGAGAGAGAACCAGAACCAAACCCTTGTGGCTGCTGGAGGCTGGGTTGGAGGGTGTGGTCTTGAGTCTGCTGGCCCCCTGGGCCTGCCGGAGAACCCCGTAATTAGGCAGGATCTGCCCGCCCAGGCACGGGACTTGACGGGCAGGCTCCGAACTCTGGAGATGCTGCAGAGAAAGAGCTCGCTGCAAGCGCCCAAGACAGAGAAGAATGAGCTGTCACGCAAACTCAGTACTCTCCCCACATTCACTCATCAGATCCTCAGTCCATCTCCTTCAGGGGTAGAGAGAGTAGGGGAGGGGGAGGACAGAAGGGCACGTCAGTTGAGCAGCCTCCTGGGTGGAAAAGTCATCCCTGGAATGGGGAGAAAGCACCCCTCCCCAGCATGTATCCAAAGGCATAGATGAAAATTGCAGGGTAAATAGATGGTTTTCTACGAGTGGATTTTCCCCTACGTAAGTTCTGACTTCTCTCTCTGATGATGTCTATGTGGTAGATACCTAGCAGTGAAAATTCTGTGCGGAAGGGAGAGATGGTGAATTACTGGGATACAAGTGGAGTTTAGAGAGTGCACATCTCATTGCATCATTTGTTCACTCACTCATCTGACAACTCTCGATTGAGCACCAGGATGGTTGCATGTGCCCCGTGAGGGAGGGGTGGGATGGTGGGAGGCAGACGCCAGCTTTTCCTTAAGTGTCAGCACAGTTGGTGAGGCGAACATTCAGACGTGACAACTCGGGGGCAGGAACAGCTTCTGAGAAAGTGGCATTCAGCCTGAAACCTGAGATGAGCTGCGTTAGTGCTTGTGAATGGTCATTTTTTTCACCTTCTCTGGTTTTTATTTCTTTGTTTTATCTGTAGTTTGCCTGAAGCAGACCATTAAGCAAAATCTTCCCAGAAGGTTACATGAGATATACAGAGACTCTCGGAATGATTTTCTCTTAGAATTACTTCTTCATTTAGTAAAATAAAAAAAAAAAAAAATCTTGCCAGAAGCTTCCTCTCAGTGTTGTTCTTCATTCCATTTACCCAGGAAATAGAATCATTTTTCCTTCTTCCAACTCAGGTCTTTCTTTAGAGCAGGATTTTTTTTCTTCTGTGTCTTTATTGCTTTATTCTACTTATCTTTTCTTCAGAAAGAGAGATTATCTGCATGATGACTCTCCATTTCATGCCTTCCATATGAGCATCTCCTCCCTCATCACACAAGTCTTCATTCTTTATCCCTCCATCTGGAAGATCTTCAAGTATCTTCTAAATTGCTAAATCCATTTTCCTGCTCTGTTAGATCTACTGTTTGCTATTTCTAATATTGATTTTGAAACTTGGTTGTGTTTTAGCTTTTTTACAATCTTTTCGTAGTCTGCCCTGCTCTTTAAAAAATTTCTGTCTCCATCTTAAGCTGTTATTAACTCGACTCTCTTTTACGGGCAGTATAGCGCAGTGGTTAAGGGTCCACCTTGAGCATCCAGGCTGCGTGGGCCTCCTTAGGGCTCTGCCACTCACTGGCTGTGTGACCACACGTAGTTTGTGTCAGCTGCTAGTGGGAGTCCTCATCTGTGCAATGGGGACAATAATATGCCTGTCTCTTGGAGCTGTTGCGAGGACTGAGTCAATTCATGTAAAACACTTAGACTAGTGAGTAGTCAGTAACTTTAATTTTTAATTAATCTATACTCTATACTTTCTTAAATTATTCAGAATAATTATTTGGAATTCCGCCTGACTATTGTTGCATGTATCCATATGTGTGCGCGTGGATATGTGTGTATTTTGTATACCTTTTAAGGCAGCAAGTCCCATTGAATCTTAGTTTTTCTTAATTCTTAATTCTTTCCATAATTCATTTGATTGTCCTTACATGTATCCTCTTAGGTATCAAACTGGTGGATTGAGTGGTGTGTAGCTTCTTTAGTCAAATTTCTGGGAATTTGCAGTGTTGGCTTAGTGTGGTCTACTGACTTGAGGACAGAGACCTTGGCCATGAGCATTTTAACATGGATGGACTTAAGGTTGGCCCATCCCTAAATAGAGGCCATCTCTGATTCTTCCTTTTCCAGGAATGGGACTGGTGACTCACAGTCCCCAGCTGGCATGGCTCCCACAGCTCTGCCCGCTTCAGCTCCTGTCACTTCATCCTTCACACGGTACTTACGCAGCATCGCTGCCGCTACTTTTGCTCTCAGCTGCGTTGTGTTGCAGGTACTGTAGTCTTAGGGAGAGAGGAATTAATGGGGCATGAAATAAGTTTGGCCCTTCAGAAAGTAGCACTCATGTGATGGATAAGCAGCTTCTCACTTTCTTGTTGAAAAAGATTCTGCGTCTGTGAGCTGGGTGTTGTAGTGGGTGAGGAGGAATGGAAATCCTCAATCACATGTTTCGCATCTTTTTATCCTGAAGGAGAGGTGTAAGACGGTGGTTAAGAATTCACAATACAGACTCACATAGATCTCGTTCAGATTCCAGCTGATAGCTGGGTAGCTTAGGTCGAATGAGTTAATCTCTTTGAGCTGGAGTTTCTTCCTCCATAATAAATGGACATAATAAAAATGCCTATGGGAGCTTTTAAATTAGAGCGTGCTCAATAAACGGCAGCTCTTATTAGCTTGAAAACATCCCTCTTCCACCAGCTCACAGCACACTTCTGTCCTTCCTTGGGGTGTGGGGCTCAAGACCCAGCCCCAGTTCTTGTAGAAAGCTGTGAAATTGGTGAGAGGTGCCTACGGGGGAGTCCGTGGTAGGATGGCAAATGTAGTGGAGGTTAAGGGCCGATCCAGCTGATCAGCTAGACTGGGGAGTGGGGCACATGAGTCACCCTATAACCAAAATTCTCCAAGTTCCAGAGGTGATTGAAGACTCTGCAAGACAAGTTACCCCAGAACGCAGACTTGATGGGTCATGTCTTTTGACCCTTGCTCTGGCCGTGACACAAGACCACTCTTGGCAATCCACATTTCCATTATTCCTAGCACTTTCTAGACTGAGACATCTCCCTGGGTGGAGGGACCAAGGGGTTCAGGCTTCCACCTCCTTGTGACCCCAGACCTGGGGACCTTTTCCTCTTCTTCATTTTGGATCTCTTCACTGGTCCTTGGGGTTCTCAGACAAAAAGGGCTTATCCTCCAACACCTTCCCCCCTTTTTAAAGGCAGAACTTGATGTCTCTGGTGATGCCCACATCTGTAACATCTCAAATTTAACTTAATTACCGAAAATGGGGGCCTTTTCTTATACAGGATCTTATTTGCCTTTTTTTAAACCTTTAATATTTCACCCAATACTTTTCATATATCATAAGAGAACCAACATTCCCAAAACAATTCTATTATTCCTGTCCCTAAAATAGAGACAGCGGCTGGGAATTCATTTCAAAAAGGGCAGTTGGTTATATTTATACAGTAACTATTATCCTTGATCTGGCCCGTCTGCCACAGCGCTTCAGCTGAACTTTGATTGGAAATTCCTTGGGGATTCTGGCTGATAATCCTCTGGTATTTCTAGTTTCTGATGCTGTTGAAACATTTTATTTCTTTCTGTTTTCATGAGAACAAATCAAGAATCATGAACTTTCCAGTATCTTATCTCAGATTCCCTCATTCATATTTATGGAATGGGTAATTTTCAGTCTTTGAATACAAAGCTCAATTTATGTAAATTTTCCTAAACATCCTGAAGACTAATTTAGTAATTCTTTGTAATGTTACCTTCTCTTTCAGCTGAATTTTATTCTGTTTCTGAATACGGTTAGAGTTCTGGCCACCAAAATCTGGGAGACCAATGCGGTCGGTCACGACACGAGAAAGCAATACAGGTAATTCCAGCATCGGCATCCGTCAGAGGAAATACTCTGGTTACTGTGTAGAGCAAAGAGCAGATAGCAATTGATCTGAAATGTCTGTCAGAGATAAATTTATGAATGTAGACTTTTGTCTGGTTCAATTGTGCCATTTATCAGAAAAGTATATATATTTTAGGAAAATATGAATAACCCCAAATCTTCCCAATGTGCTTAAATTCTAAGTATATTTTTTTATCTGTTCTTAGCAGATTGGGATTTTCCCATAAACTATGTGAACTCCCAGAAAATCTCTTGTTGATGATCTTGGCAGACGGTTTTATCTGCGTTCTTAAAATAATATGTCATAACTGAAAAAGTCAAGAAAGTGGATTTGCTGTGTTGTTTCCAGTCTTTCCATCAAATTGGCACCTACTAAATATACATTTTTAAGAACTTTCAAATGTACTGATTGAGGGAGGTCCGTTATTCAGTCTTCCCTGAAGAAAAGGGCAAATCGAGTGTTTATGATTATTGTCAAATCATCTTAAGAGTGTGTCCATTTCTCCCAACGATTATTTTGGAAATTCTGAATAACAGTGGCCTCTATATAACTGGACACATACATCCCATAATCAGGTGGATGTGGGTTAGTTTTTATAATCCCCCGAAGGAAACTATTTCTTTCTGCCTCGGATTGCTATGAAATGCTATCTCAGATGCAGCAAGGCAGAAATCACACTCAGCATTTTGATCTTCTCTCTCTCGTTTCCTTGATGAGCTTCGTTGAATCATCCCCTCCACTGTTTGGGCAGCGTTTACAGTGGGCAGAAAAGACTGCAGGTGTGGGCTGGAGTCTGGAGCAGGCTGCACGGTGTGAGCAGCCAGCAGCTGCCAGCTGCAGTTCTTTTCAGCGTCTTCAGGTGGTGGTGTTCCAGTATAAACCGTGTGCAAGGGTATACAGGGCAGGGCCTATGCTGCCTCAGTACAGCTTGTCTCACATCCCGGCCCCTGGTGAAGACAGGCCAGAGGAGGGGAGAGCAGTGGATAATGTCAACAGCCGTTCATTCCTCATGAAGCGAAAAAGTGCAGTGGTGTTTGAAAGCTGCTTCTCTCCTAGGTCTGAATAAAAGTTATTTATTTCTACAATTCTGAGTGACGTCAACTTTCAGTGAAAAGTTGCCCAAGAGATTTGAGATACTCTAGAGAGAACAAAGGGTGGATCATCTTAAAAAATAGAACAGATGATATTTTGAGTTCATTCATGGGGGATTATTTCTCAGAATAATTGAATAGTTTATCAAGGATTGAAATCATCTACTGTTCAGAATTCAGCATAAATTTTAAATAATCTGGTGCCCAAAAGTTTTTAAAGTTTGAAGTGATTAATTGGAACAAGGTCTAGACTAATAGTAGTCAGGGGAAGTATTTTTCAGCAAAATACATTTTTTTCATAGCTGAAACATATTTAATATTCTTAATAATGTCCACAGTTAAGCTACAGATAAAAATGTGGTGGAAAAAGATTCTGCCTTTCTTTTTGGAGAGAAAAATGTGGGAACCTACTTGACAGTGATTTGGGAATTCAATTCAGTATTCAGTTTCCGAGGCCTTAGATTATCAAGTTTAAACAGCCTCTCACTTTTTAAATAAAGAGATTTAGGAAAACGTAATCTGTGTCTCTGTCCCAGTGATATTCCTCCTATGAGGCTTAATTGAGTATTTAAATTTACACCCACTCATTTTTGTACCTTTAAACTTATATTTCATTTGGTTATTACCTTTGTCAAACAAATGTTCAAATATTCTTGCTAAAATAAAATAATGAAAAAAATATGTATATTTCCAAATGGCGGCATCTAAAACAATTTTTGAACACATTTCCATGTGTACCGCTCTCTGAGAGACAACACATCTTTCAGAGCTGAGGTCCCTCCCCAGGTGAACGTGTGCACACACACAGAGACTTCCGAAAAGTACACGATAGCCCTCAGCTGATAGAGTGGTTTAAAATTGGAATAAATTAATACAATCAGTCTTAAAAAAAAACCTTTTCATTTTGAGGTAAGTAATTTGTAGAATCACATGCAGTTATAAAAATAATACAGAGAGCTTCCCAGTTTCCCCAGCAGTGACATCCTGCATAACTGTAGTTTACAATCAGTTATTTAAAAACAAGATGGATGGGAAGAAAATTAAATAATCGATCAGATTGAACAACACAGCTAATATTTTTTTTTCTCTTTTAAATTACAACTCAATTCCTTTGCAAAGAAAAGATTGCCAGGACTGGATGAACATGACAGATATGAAAAAATGCAAGGTTCAATGGAAAAGAACTCTTGACTGTTTGGCTAATTTGATTTTTCTTTCACTGTTAGACAAAAATCATATTTAAAATTTATTAATTTTGGAATAAATCCAACCAATCTTTATTATGCAGTATGATAGCGATGAGGATTTAAGGCCGAATCCACCACTTACTGTGTAACTTTGGGTGAATACGTTCCTTCCCTGAGCCGCCATCCTCACCTGGACGTGGGATAAGAACAGCTCTCTTACGTGCTTGTTGTCAGGACAAGAGGAGGCAGTCAGTGCAGGACGTCATCGGAGCGTGGTGCTCAGTCGCCACCGGCCTCATCTGCTGAGTGTCCTCCTCGTGCCACACAAGAGACGCACAGCTTGATAAGACAAGTTTCTGCCTGCCATAAACCCACAGTCCAGAGAGACAGAGAGGGAGAGAGAGAGATTTAATTAAGTAAAGTGAGGAAAGTCTCAGCAGAGATGCACTTACAAAGTGTTATGTGCGTAGAAAAGGGGGAAAGGTTAATTCGAGGCCAAGAGGGATTGAGAAAGGCTTAACAGAAATAGTTTTTTTTTTAAAGCTAAGTTGACTCGAAGGAAAAGTAGAGATTTTCTAGCACTTTTCACCTGCAGAGATCCCGCAAGAATCGTGTACCTGTTTTCTAAAGGGGACGCTGAGTCTACACACATTTGACTCCTTGGTGTCTCCCTCATGGCTTTGCCCTTGGACGCAGAGCCACCGCCGTTCTTCCAGCAACCCAGAAGGCTGCTTCCAGTTGGTGCATTCCTGAATCATCTCATTAGACAGTTGTGCCTTTTCAGAGAGTGGGCTGCAAGGACGGACAGTGTGTGTGGGTGCCCAGGAGGACACTGAAACAAACCAGTGCCCAGGACTGCTGGGGGATTTGATGTGAGTGGAAAAGACGTCTTAATCAGTGAAGAGACGGAGAGATGACCCGTGTTTGCATTGGCTTGGCACACACCACCACCTTAACTCCTTCACTGTCATTAAAGGATAAATTTTAAAAGAGGATGTAATCATAACTCTTATACAAATATAAATGAACACACTTCAAAGATTTTACTTAACTCATTAATGAAGGAACTGGTAAGACATTACATGTACTCAAAAGAGAGCTCAACATATAGTCAGATGATGAATGCTGAAATGAATTTACAAGTGGATTCAAACTAGCAAAACGTGTCAATATCCACAAGGCTATAATTGGTGGCATTCCGCTGGACACAGCTTGCGTGTCTATGGACAGGAACTAGTAGCACTGCTGTGGCAGGCAGATTTCTAAGACAGCCCCAAGATCCCGCCCCCTGGTGTATATATATCCTGCCCCTGTGTATAATCCCGCCCCTGCCCTGCCTTGTGTGTGGGCAAGACCTACGATGGGACAGCTTCTCCCTCGATGAGGTTACATTATATGGCAGAGGTCTCCTGTGATCATGACACGTAACATAAGATTCCATCCTGGTAGCCTGAAAAGAGATTCTCGTGCTGGCTTTGAAGAAGTAATGTGACAGGTTGTGAGGGCCTGTGGCTAGGACCTGAGGGCAGTGTGTAGAACCGAGTGACCCCTGGCCAGCAGACAGTCTACACCTGCAGGGACCTGGGATCTGCTTGTGATCCAAATGGACTTGGAAGAGAGCCCTGTGGTCCAGATGAGAACGCAGCCCTGGCCGACGTCTTGATTTCAGCTTTTTGACACCTTGAGCGTGTCACAGCCAAATAGGGGTCCTCTACTCGCCACAAAGATAAGCCAACAGTCCAGACGTGAGATGGAACGAGAGAAAGGGCCTTTTATTATTATTACAGCTTGCTAGCAAGGGGGAAGATGGCGCGCTAGTGTCCGTAAAAAACCGTCTTAAAACTACAAACTTTTGAAGCAGTTATATAAGACAAATGGGCTGAAGGGGGGTGTGTTTCGGAGTGTGACCATCTGGTGTTGTAGTCCTTGAGACGCCAGATCATCCCTTTTTCTTGTCACCGGTGATGGATACCAGCATAGAGGCTCCTTTCTGAAGGTCATTACATCCCTGGGAAAACTTAAAGAACAAAAAGTTACTGTCTTATCATAGCAGGGAGGTTTACGTGTAAGCTAAGGCTGAGAAAGTAGCAGAGCATGCATATTGCTCACAAGCAGGTGTGGACTTATCCAGGCCACGTGTAAACTAAAGTAGTGCAGACTCAACAAAGGGGTGCCTGTGGATCAGGGTCATTTACAGCTTCAACATGGTTCCCTTCCACAAGATGGCTTCCCTTATGCTAACTGATGCTAACCTGTGACTGCATATCTATCATAGCTATTTAAGCAGCGCTAACAAGCAGAGGACCCTGGGCTTCTGGCACGAAGAAACTGAGATATGAGTGGATATTGGCTAAAGCCACTACATTTGTGGTGATTTGTTACACAGCAGTAGAAATGAATTCAATTACTATCTGTTTCCTACAGATTAACTTTGGTCTTTGCAGAGCTGTAAAAGAGCCGAGTCACAGACAAAGAGAGAGAACCCAGATGGCTGAGCTGGCAGGGTACCCACTAAATTTTAGTCTTTGACAATTTTTCCTCAGTCTGCATTGAAACAGACTGTCCCTAAACTTTTACATTTGTGATCATTTCACCATGTGCTGCTCTGCTTTGTTTTTTAACTAGCTTTTGGCTCCTAGTCACAGAGTAGGAGCAATCAGAGTTAGCTTGATTCTAGAACAGTCTCCAGGGGGATTTGTGCTTTCATCTTAAAGGAGGAAATGCAGCTTCTGGAGGAATATTGGGCAAGACTTCCAAGGCCTGCAGGTATAGCTAAGGCTGTCCCCTTATCCGATTAGACTGAATTAAAATGCTGGGAAGGTACTCGAAGAGTCCTCCCATATGTGCAGAGAGTGACGGAAAGCAGGTACCCGCCACTGAGGACCCTGGAGGAGACACATCCCCAGGAGTCTCTGAAAGATGAAAGGGTTCATTAGGTCAGAGAGACCATCATCCTGTCAGGACGCTGCCCTGAATGAAGAGGACTTAGGTTGAATTTTCAAGTTGAGTGGATGGTCATAACTCAAGGTATGTACAAAGACTAGGAGCCGCGTAGAGAAGGCCCAGGGGCTCCCAGTGAACTGTGCACGTGAGGCAGAGCAGGTGGCCCAGGCACTGGTGAGAGATGAGAGCGGCAGAGGGAGTGGGGTGGGGCACACGTGGTCTCCAGATATCCACATTTCAACATGGTTTCATGGGACACACTGGCTCCTCCAGGAGCTGAAGATAGGGTTCTGATAGCGAGGTGGATGTGGTGGAAGGTGATGCCTGGCAAAGCCTTAGAGTATGAGAGCTCTGTGGACTTCTGGGCTCTAGTCCCTCATTTAGCTAAGAAAAGGAGTCAAGATTGTGCAGGTCGTTAGTGTCAAGTCTGGAACCTGAACCCTGTTCTCTTTAGTCTGAGTCCAGTGTGGCCTTCACTCACCCACACAGCTTATTTCCAGGAAGAAAAATAAATAAGTACGTACATACATAAATAAAGTAGCTGGAGGAAAGAAGGTTACAATTGTTTGAGGTTACCGCGACATAAATAATTCATAGAGAAAGAGGAATATTTGAGAAATAAGGAAGAGGAAGCCAGATTTGGCAGTTTCTTGGATAAAAAGTGCAGAAAACAAAACAGAAAATGATATGCTTGGGTGCACTGGCTCTCTGTCACTGAAGAGTGAATGACTACAAACCTAGAGGCTGGAAGCAGCCCACTTGCTGTTTCGCAGTTTCTGCAGCTCGGGAGTCTGGGTGTCTTGGCTGGGCCCTCTGCGTCAGGGTCTTTTCCCAGGCTGCATAGAGATTCAGGCAGGGCTGCAGTCTCATCTTAAGGTTAGGTTGGGGAAGAACCCAGGTCCAAGCTCATGTGACTGTTGACAGGATTCAGTTTCTTGCTGGCTGGTGGCCAGATGTCCCCTCTGTTTGTCACATGGGCCTCTCAATAGAGTGGCTCACAACATGGCAACTTGCCTCATTGAACCTAACAAGGGAGAGAGATGGCTGGTGAGACGAAAGTTAGAGTCTCATGAGACACAGTCACACAAATGACATCCCATCATCTCGGCTGTAATCTCTCGGCCCAAAGAAGTCCTAGGTCTTGCCCACACTCAGGGGACAGGATTAACAAGGATGTAGTACCAGGAGGTGGGGTCACTGGGGCCCTTTTAGAGTCAACCCAGCTTTTGGAAAACTTGCAATTCCTCCAAGGACACAAGAAAATGTATATGAAGAGGCTGTTAAGGGAAATAAAGTCAAATTGCTTAGCTTGCAAAAAAGCCCACAGAAAACCTAGAACTCTAGACAATTTGAGATAGAATATTTGACAGAGACTGTTTAGAGGAGGCCAGAGGTGTTGGCCACATGTAGCTCATAAGAAAGTGTGAAATTATGGGACGGAGACCCAAGTGGAGGAAGCAGCGAGGGAGTACTTGATGTTAAAACAAACAAACAAACAAGCCAGAAAGCTGCATATGAAAGTAAAGACACTTCACATGGATGGAGGTAATACTTCTTCAAGTCCCAAACATAGACACTAAAGAAGACAGAAAAAAAAAAGGCATTTCAAAATTTTATGAACATGGTATCCTTTAAGCAAAAAGAGTGGAAATGAGATTCGAGAGACTTAGGGGTGGGAAGTGAGAAGAAACAACTGGATTTACTGTTAAAGTGATGGGAGGAAGAGGGAGGGGAAAAACTAACAGATGGCAGATGCGAGGAGATGAGAAACATCAGCCCACTGGCTCTGCTGAGATTTCTTCTTTCTGCAAGCTGCCTCTTCGGAAAGACACTCCGAGTTGATAACACGGCTCGCCATCCTCTTCCAGGAAACTCGCCAAGTCGACGCTGGTCCTGGTGCTGGTCTTCGGGGTGCACTACATCGTGTTCGTGTGCCTGCCTCACTCCTTCGCGGGGCGTGGGTGGGAGATCCGGATGCACTGTGAGCTCTTCTTCAACTCCTTTCAGGTAGAGAGCGCTTTTTCCTCGTGTGGCTATTTGTTTATATTTTATCCTTCTGTCTTTCCTGCTGAAGGTGAGCTCCGGGGGCACAGGGACCTTGTCGGTCTTGTCTTTCCTTGCGTTGTTTATCCCTGTCACGCTGTGCAGCTAGCACTGTATACGCTCCATAGATATTTTTGAATGAATGAAAGAAAGTTTCTTTGTGTTTTTACCATATGATACTCTATGCCTGTAGTTTCCGGCATTCACAGTGGATAAACATCTCTTACCGACTAGGGGATGTTCCATGATCCTTGAGTGGCAACAGAAATGAGACTAATATAATAGAAATCTGTTCTTTGTGCATCTTGGAGTGTTTTATTCAGTTACTTGTTTGGTTCAGCTGACACCAAGGAAAGATCTCAAATTTAATGTAAACTCAAGAATTTGGGAACATTAGAAGAGAATAATTTATATCATTTTCCGAAGGAATTACTAAAAAATAAACCAGTTTTTCAACTTATACATCATTTGACCCCAGACACGTTGATGCTGTGATCTCCTTGAACCGTCAGTGTGCTGACACCCCTTTTGTTCTGCAGGGCTTCTTCGTGTCCATCATCTACTGCTACTGCAACGGAGAGGTAGGTTTGAAGGCACGGACAGCCCCCAGGTCTGGCTCTGAGGAAGCTTATAATGGCCTTCACCATGTGACCTGAATCTCTTTAGGATCCCCAGGAGTTACAGGATAGAGTGGGCAGGGAGAAGGCAGATATTTCAATCATAAATTATTTTGAGAAAGCAAGAATTAATGTCAATAAGCTAAGGTCTTCCTCGTCCAGCACTTTTATTTTATTTTATTTATTTATTTTTTCGTCCAGCACTTTTAAATGTCAATTCAGTTGCAAACCTTGATACCAAAAAACAACTTGTTGTATATTTGGAAGGACAGTGAACTTCACCTTCCTGTTACGCTTCAACTTATGTTCAATTTGAAGTTCTGTAAGAAACTCAAATATAAGCTTCCCTGGGACAAATCCACTAGAACATTTTGACATTTTTTAAACTACAGGATGGTGATGGGACAATTTCAGTTCATTTTGGAGTTGGCTTGAGAGAAGTAACCCACTGTTCTTTTAGGTGACTTGAGCTTACCTGGAACTTCTTGTGGAACTTCCAGATGAGCTCCCTTCTGGAAGGTGGCAATAGCAGTAGAATCTTCAGCCCCAAGGGTGGAAATGAGCCCCACCCTATTGAGGATGCATTTGCAGTGGCTGCTTCTCAATGTTCAATCTTCTTCCCATTTTCCTCCTTCAGCACACACGTGTAGAGTGGTGGTGTGGCAGTAAATTTCCAGTTGAACACCTACCCCACTCCTCAGCCACAGCTGGCACAGTTATCTCTCTTTCTTCTCAAACTGGGAGTGAAGTCAGGTGTTTCTATTGGCTCATTTCACCTTCTATTAAAATTCCAATCATGGACAAGTCGCTTTCCCTCTCTTCAAGCCTCGGGTTGCTCATCTCCAGTGCTATCGCGAAGGTTTTTTGAGGTTGAGAGAGAATATATATGTCAAATCCCTAGCACACAGTGGAACCTCGGTTATTACCACCATCACTGAAGGGCAGACACCCACCTGACAAGGCTGCAGGGTCTCCCTGATGGCTTCTGATGCACAATGTTTCTTGTGGTTTAGGTTCAGTCTGAAGTGAAGAAGTCGTGGAGTCGGTGGAATCTCTCTGTGGCCTGGGAAAGGAGGGCTCTGTGCAGTGGCCACAGGTGCGGCTCTGTGCTCACCACTGTGACCCCCAGCACCAGCAGCCAGTCGCAGGTGGGGGCCAGCGCCCGCATGGTGCTCCTCTCGGGCAGAGGGAGCAGGACGGCCTGCAGACAGCCCAACAGCCGCGTGACTTTACCTGGCTATGTCTGGAGTGGCTCAGAGCAGGACTGCCTGCCACACTTGATCCAAGAGGATACCAGGGAAGGCAGCGGGAGGCAGGCAGACGAGACCGCAATGGAGGAGTCTTCCAGGCCATTGGAATTTAACCCAGACACTGGAGAAAGCAAAGGAGAAATGGAGGATGTTCTCTGAATTAGCATCTGCGGCTTTAAAAAGCTGGTCCGTCTGGTCCGGTGGTTGTGAGAGAAGCTTAGCTGGCATTTCTCTGCTTGATCCCCAGAGCTGGACATTCGGGGTGGAGAGTTACTTCACAGAGGTTTTCGGGCTCCGTGAATTGGCTCCTGTAAATACTAAAGGCACAGAAGGAGAAGCGTCAGTGGAGTAGTTTATTACCTTATTTTGGCATCAAATTCTCTTCTAAATTGATGTGTGGTACTTGCTCTGTGTTCAATTTCTGCTACTTTTGGGTAGAAAACATTTCAATTGCTTGGCTCTAGTTTTCTCTCATAAATATCTCTCTAAGTATGATAGGTATCACTTAGTATGTGTCATTTTCCTTTTAAGAAATTAGCATTCTCTTTCTTACTTTAATGCCTCATTTTGCCTGTTCATAGGAGCAGGTAGAGTCTGAAAATGTACGTTGAAAGATTAAAGATCTAAGGGCAAGTGCACATTGGAAAATAAGTTGGTTGGACTTTGATAAAATAATAAATTTGTGACAAACATGTTTCTTTCTAGAAACGAGGAAAATTACTCAAAAAAGAATGTCACCCATATTCGTCCTCTTGAATGTCCCCTCTGTGACCAGCAAATCTCAGGTCTTCACTGCTTTGTAAGCTTTGACTAGTCACGGTTTTTCTTGGTCAGTGAGCTTGTGTCTGCAAACTGATTTTGTTTGTAATCATTTATGTGGATGGTAAATCACACTGCACCTGTGGCTTTTCCTTCTTTGTTCTGTTACTGTATTCCAAATGGCATGTGGGATAAATTAAAAGTTTGTTTTAAAAATACATTTTGGGCCACTTTTTAAAATGTTCTCTCAGCATCTCACTTGGTTTTTGAGAACCTCCCGCACATCCCTTCTCCACGTCTGCAGAGATCAGCGTGTAGCTCCCATACTTCTCTGAGCTTGACGTTTCAGCGTGTTGCCATAGTGAACAATTTACTGAGTGCGTGTCAGACACCGGCATTCTGCTAGGTTTCTGCAAGCATTAGCTAATTTAATCCTCACTACAAACTGTGGAGTGAGTCTTACTGCCGTCACCTACCACACCACGTGACAATGTGACTCCCGGAAGTGGAGGGACTTACCAAGGTCACGCTGGTTGTTGACAGTGTGGCTTCAGACACAGGCCTGCTGACTTCTAGTCCCTCCTTCTTACCATTCTCTCGATTGTCACCCATACGTGTGTCGCCCAGTAACCAGTCAAAATGTTCAAAGAATTCCTTCTGGGTGGAGAGTGCTTTAGGAACTCGTACTGTAACATGTTCTAGCCTCTGTCCTCATGAAGTTTCCACTCTAATGGGGAGACAAATACATAGAGGATATGAGAACATCACAGAGCAACGTGTTTCCAGGTGAAACGACCAGGGCAGGCTGATCTGTCTCATTTTGCTGAGTGATTTAACCAACATGCGAATAGTGTCATGATGAGTAAAGTACTCTGAGGTCTACACACCCTCTTTCCCTCCATGCTCGTTCTTTCCTTCCTCCTCTGTGCCGTACAGAGGTCCTTCCTGTCCTGTTTATGAAGGTACCATTGTGCGTATTTACTTCAATGCTGTGTTGCCGCATCCCCATGCTGCCTCCCTGTTATGAGAGAACCATCATGGGCTGAAACACAGATTAAGTTTTGTTCCATTGCTAATTTTCTGCAAGTCTTTATAAAATCACTTAACTTTCTTTGTAGTTCAAGTTCCTCATCTTTAATGTGAAGATACTGTCTGTCCACCTTAGAGAAATGTTCTGATAATGAGGAGAAATCGCATTTTGAAAGCCCTTTGTAACATAAAAATTCCATACAAATACTTGGTTTAGGTTGTTGTTACATTATTGTTTTAAGTTAAATCTCGTTTTGCCCCATTACGTTATAAAGGCCTCACTGATCATTGCAACACAATTGTTAGAGTATATATATTTTGAGAATATAGAAAATATTAAGGGTTCTTAATTTCTAGGCCAACCCCAAATTCTAAGGCTAGACCAGTGCTTCTTTACATTAACAAGTATGAATATAGCCATCAGAGGTACCAAGGTTTTTCTTAAAGTTGAGTCATTCATTAACTGAACAAATATGGACTTAGAGCCCATTGAGTGACAGATCCTAGGCTGTGCGGGGCCATAACAAATAAGGCACAATTTATTCCCCCAGAATGTGCGGTGGCCCAGGGTTTGCCAGTTTGGATCTCGGGCGCGCACCGACGCACCGCTTGTCAGGTCATGCTGTGGCAGGCATCCCATATAAAGTGGAGGAAGATGGGCATGGATGTTAGCCCAGGGCCAGTCTTCCTCAGCAAAAAGAGGAGGATTGGCAGATGTTAGCTCAGGGCCGATCTTCCTCACAGGAAAAAAAAAATTCCCCCAGAACAAAGGACTCTTGGTGCCAAGGCTCTTTATCCCATCTGTGTACACATGTTTTCCTCACAGGATTTGATGTTGTTTGTATCCGATCAGACAGCTAGGACTATCAGTTACACCCGTCTATTGATTTTATCAAGTAAAATATTGAGCAGTTCTCAAGGATCAGCTGATCTAGATCCCAAGGTGCAAACCGTGGCTGACGAGCTAAATTTGTTCCATAGCTGTGCTTTATTGCTCTGTCAAGGGGTTGCGGTATATTATTTAGTTACCAACATTGAAAATTGGAGTGATTTCACTTAAAAATTGTACTTGAAGAATTATGAAAATAACAGAGGGTCTTAGAGCCAAGAGACAGCTGTTGAAGCTTGGTCTTGGCTGGTCCCTTCAGATGCCGACAGAGGCTCCAGTATGCCCAGTGCCCTCCTGGCCTCATCCGGTTATTCTGTCGCCTGCCTGGCCTCCAGACTCGTGTGACCTACCTCAGGGGGATCAGGACAGTGTGCTTATGTAGACCTTTAACAGTAGTTTTCTAAAATGTTCTTGGGGAGTGGCATCCTATATAAGTTTAATTTTTCTAGTGAAGTAAGCACCCAAGTATTTTTATGTGTAGTGGTATTTAATTTAAGCTTCAAATAATGACAGTTATTCTGTTTAGATGAGCCTATTAAGAGAAAAATTCATCCCACAATTTCCAAGCTTTCAGATCCCAACCACACTATTCAAAGCTTCACTTTCTAAGTCGTCACTACAAGGCCTTTACTGCTAATGCAACAGATATCTTTCCCTTTGAAAATACAGTAAGTTCTAGATGCAAGAGGATGAAATGGTATGATAGGTTACAGGGGTGTGTGAAGACAGCCTTATATGGTTTGTTGACATGGATAGAAAATTTTGATACCCTATTTTTTCTGTAGCCAAAAGAAAGCCTAACATCAGAGATAATCAGTTTTCACTGCCTAGTGTAAACAGGAATGACTTTGATTGCATAACTCTTACTGTCATAGCATTGTTTCTTTCTGCTCTCATTAAGTGAGATGGAAACATCTTTGCTTTGCAGGTTCTAAAGCTGTCAAAATAACTGCTGTTTTTGAATCATTGGAAGAAAACGAGTAAGGTCCGTGTGAGTTGTAGTCTATTATTCACACCCAGAGACTAATACTATATAATTCAGGAGTGATCTCTCTTGGAGATTGTGGTGGGCAGGATAAGCATCCCCACCCACAGATATCCACATACTAGTTCTGAGAACCTGTAACTATATTAGGTTACTTGGCAAAGAGGAATTAAGGTTGTAGGTGGAATTAGGTATCACTAATCAGTGGACTTTACTTAGGGAGATTTTCCCGGGTTATCTGGGTGGGCCCCATGTAGTGACAAAAGTCCTTCAAAGTGAGGAGGGAGGCAGGAGAGGGAGTCAGAGAGATGTGCTGTAGGAAGGACTGTACTGGCTTTGAAGATGGAGGAAGAGGCCAGAGGTTAGGGCGCGTGGGCGGCTTCTAGGAACTGGAAAAGGTGAAGAAATGAATTCTCCCCCAGAGCCCCTGGAAAGGAACACAGCCCTGTTGACACCTCGATTTTAGCCCAGTGAGACCCTTGTTGGACTTCTAACCTATAGAACTGTACGATAATACATTTGTGTTGTTTTAAGCCACTGAATTTGTGGTAATTTGTTATGGCATTCATAGAAACCTATTACAGAGATTTATACAGATTGCCCACGTGGAAAGAATTGTAATGGTTGACCAGAGTTAGGCTGTATAATTGCTATAAAGCCGCCGCTATCTGGCGACTTTGTGGAGGTCAATTATTTTGCTAACGTTTGTGGTATTTTATGTGCTGCATTTACAAGGAGGAAAGTTGTCTAGTTTGCCATTTAACTATAACTAATTTTCTTACCAGTAATTGTTTCATTTTAGAAATGTAAATATTTATATGGTTGAGTTTATTCAAAATCTGTGGAGGACATTTCTCATCTTTTCTAAGGAGTTATTAAATGTCTTATTTTGATTAATTCAATCTTTTTCTCTCCTTAAGCCTGCTCTGCCTAGTCCTCCACTCCACTCTTAGACCGTCTCCCTGAGACACAGGGAATCGATGGCTCAGTAAAGCTCTCACCTGCTCGTCCTGGGAAGTTCTAGGCTCAGAAGGTGGCCTCCCTGTGTGTTGTTCAGGAATAACATAGATACGCAGTCTGTTTTGGGAACTGAGCTCAGTGTTTTCAGTATATTTTATTTTATTATATAATCTTCATAACACACTATGATGTAGGTATCACATTCCAAAAATGTAGAGATAATCAGAAGTTAGATAGTTTGCTCCAGATAAAAGTGGCTAAGTCAGGATTTGAACCCAGTTCAGTTTGACTGTAAAGCCCCTGATGGTTCTTTCATCTATTTGTCCTGATCACTGTCTCTAGCAAGAGCCTAATAGTTTGCCGAGTCAACGAGGGAAAAAATAAGAATAGTTTCAACTATTTTGATGGTAGAATTGTAAATAATTATAGGAATGTAAAAAACAATAATAACGTGATTATAGTTTTAAATAAAAGCATTTTTATCTACCAGTATTTCATGACTACCAGAATAAACAATAACTTATGAATCTAAATTCTTCTTTGAATTCCACCCAAAATATCTAACTAGAGATATGAAGACCTGAATCCTGTTCTTAAGCTGCCTCATGGGACCATGGAAAATTTGCCCACGTATGGTTGCAGAAATGACTTTGAACAACTTTATCTTTAGATTATTAGTCTTTATGGCCTTTAAAGAAGCTTTTATGTAGGTTTCCACTTATTCACTATTATCAAAATCACTCAGATCAATGGAAGTATCTATAAATGGGGCAGAGCCAGGCAAAATGGTAACTGTCCTTCTCTCTCCCTGACTCTTAATTTAATGCTGTTAGCATTTAATTCGGCTCCTGCTGAGACCCCTAACCTCATCCAAAAGCACATTTCATTTTGGAAGCTTATGTAGCACACTTGATTAATTATTTAAATGGTTAAATAGGAAAACACCTTTAGCACATGAAGCTCTGAGTTTGTGTGGGATTTTTTCACATCTCTAGGACATATTTCACATTCTTACTGACCAAAGACGTTTCCAAAGTCTGCCCACCTTGACCTCCCCAGAGCACAGCAACAGAGTGCCTCAGAAAAATGCCGACCTTGCAGGCAAAAGGCAGGCACCCCAATTCAGCTCAATTGAGGGGATCTGGAGACTCTCCCAATTCCATTCCAACTGGCAACCAGAGCATCTAACATTTTTAAAGCTACTGTAACTTGGAAAGAATGCCTCATGAAATCATAAAGACTCTAAAATATGCATTTGCTTCAAAAACAACGATGTGTGATTTAATCTTGCTGGATCTTGTTTTGGGGTCTGATTATGGGCAGAATAAACCAAGAAGGTTTTCACAGGCTTTCTTTAAACACAAAGAAAATGACTCCTTAAAATAGGACTGCTTAAGCAAGCACTATTTCCCTTAAAAAACTCATTTTACACCAGTTTAATTATGAGAAAAACAACACAAACCTAGATTGGGGACATTTTACAGGATGCTCATCGGACTCCTAAAGACTGTCAAGTATGAAAAAAGAGGATAGACTGAGAAACTGTCACTGTCAGAGGAGACTGGAGAGACATACAACTAAATGTGTCATCCTGAATGGGATCATGAAACAGAAAGAGGAGATTAATGCAAAACTGGTAAAATCCAATTCAAGTCTGGAATTCAGTTAATAGTAATATGCTAGTGCTAGTTTCTGAGTTTTGACAAAAGTACAATGGTAACACAGAACAGGAGGGATGTACATGAGGGGTGTACAGGAGCTCTGTACTATCTTTGCAACTATTCTGTAAATATAAAAGAATTCCAAAATAAAAAGTTAAAAAAAAATCTCATTTTAGGAATTTAGGAATAAATTAGGAAATCAGTATAGATATTACAATCTAACTCCACTTGAATTTTTTCCATGTCAATTATTTGATATGATTGGGCTGACATATAACAAAAATCACACACCAGGATCCTTTAGCTTATAAATACATTTAATATTAACCCCATTTTTGAAAATAATAATTACTGAATACTTTTATCTGAAATTGTTAAATATTTGTTTTTAGCTGTTCCTATAGCAAACTTTCTACCTCTTTCACATTCAGTAATTACAATTCAAGTTTTCTAGTTATAATTTAATTCTAAGTTTGTTGAAAACCTTGGAACAAGAATAGTAAATGCTCAAAGTGTGGTCTGGAGGCCTCAGCTCTAGGAGTCGTCATTTCGGCACCATCCCCTCTCTGGTAAAGCCTCCTCCCCCACCCACTCCATCTTTTGATTTTTATTCCAGTTGAAGTTCTGTTACAATGAAGAGGCTGGCAAACCTCAGACCTGGAGCTCTACTCCTGTAGGTTTACTATATTAGCTATAACAGCATGAGGCATATAACATGTGCTCTTCTGCATATTTCCTATTTGAGAGTTTCCCTTCTGTGAAGGTATCCATTTCTGTAATGTAGTCTATGGTATGTTATTCCCCTTTGTAAATGGAATAGTCACAATAATTCCATCATTCTCCTTTCATCGTAATTTTCACACACATATACATTGGTTGATTAGAGTTGGAGTTGAGTAACGTGTAGAATTTCTTCTTTGTAGGGTTTTAGGCTGTGCCCTTACAATCTTGGAAATAACCCAACTGAGCAACAGTGACGTGTCAACTCTTGTTTAACCAACATCTGTGGAACTCTGATAAAAACCATAAGTTTAAGATACAGAAATAACAGACTCTATCCCTACTCTCAAGAAGCTCACAGCTAAATGTAAAGACTGTTATGAGAGAAGATAGTTATGGGGGCACAGCAGGGAGGCACTTGGTTCAGACACGAGGTGAAAAGAAGGCTTTCTGAGGGAGGTAAGCAGAGTCTCTAAAGAGGAGAAGTGAGGAGGAAGGTGCTCCGGGCAGTGGAAACTGCAGGATGGGGCATGTTCGGGAACTCCAGGGTTTCATGATGAAGTGAGGGCTGTGAAGGAAGAGATGTAAGATGTGAGGCTGGAGAGGGAGGCGGGGAAAATACTGGGAAGGACTTGATCCCTTGTTATAATCCAAAGGTAAGGAATCCCTAGGAGATGTAAGCAGGAATGGGCTAGTGTGTATTTTTGAAATAACTCTCCAAGTGTATGAGAAAGAGCTAGAAAAGGTTAAGCAGGAGCAAAGAAAGTAGTTAGGAGCTGCCTGCAACAATACAGGTGAGACGGAACCTGAGGCTAAGGCTTGACCAGGCCGTGGAGATGGAGAGGAGAAGGTGGGGAGAGGTAGCAGGCTGGTGGAGGTCTAATGAGCACAGCGGGGAACGCCAGCGCTGGGCATGCCGACTTGGAGAGTTCCTTAAGTCAGGGCAGCCCGAGGATGGGAGCAGAAGGAGAGACAGGAAATTACCTCTGAGGCAGAGAAATCGCCCTCTGCCACGGCTCCAGCTCCCCAACCCTGATAGTCTACCTCCTGCCCACTGAGCAACAGTTCCTCCAGAGCTCGGCACTTATACCACTCAGACTTTTCTCAGTATTATTATCAGGTTTCAGCTCAGAGAAACGAGTCCAAGTCTGGTAATTTAAGGCTGCTAAAAGGATGGAGTGAGCCTCAATGGGGTGGTGATGTCCTTCCCTTTGCAGGCATTCAGAGAGTAGCAGCCAGCTGTGAGGAGCTGTAGCAACATTCATGAACAATTAAAGGAATATTAAATAGCACAGCCTCTGCGCTCCTCTCTGTTTCCCCTACTCTGGTTGGCAATAGCAGAACTGTGTGAAGCTAAATAACATTCGAGTAAAAGGATAGGTTTGAATCAAGCTGTTATTGATGGCAGTTAAGTAGAGGAAGAAGACACTGTCAGGGCATCTTCTGTTTGCTGCCCGAGCCTGCTCACTTTCCTTCTGGTAATAATACTCCAGACTTCCTTTGGGAAACCACCCCTCCCCCAGCCTCAGGCATGTGGTTTGGGTAAACTGACGCCCCTTCTGATTCCCAGGTGGGGCCTGTCAGGCTTCAATCAACTTATTTCTTCCCTCTGGCGGATGATTGGGTTGAGGAGGAGAGCATAGCTAAGGAGAAGCAGGTTGGGCTCCTGCGGAGAAGAAGGTCTCTCTATTGGACCGATGGTTCGGAGGTGTGCCTGAAGCTGCCATCACACAGAGGGTGACAATGGAGCCAGCCCGGAGGACAGAAACTGTCACGTGCGTCCTGGGACGCTGAGGTAGGAATCCCTTCACTTCACGTATAAACTCTTTAATGATAAAACCAATACAGCCCTTATTGTTTTTTGCCAGCTGAGCTTTTTCTGCTCCTTTCAACCCAAAGTATGTTGGTATAAAAAGTCACACTTTATTTAGAAGTTTATTTTATTCATTCTGCAAATATTTAAAATGTGCCAGGCTGTGTTCAGGGAGCTGGGATTAAAGCAGTGAACAAGATAGATAGGGTCTTTATTCTCAAGACGATTGTATTCTTTGGGAACAGACAGCACAGACAGTAAACAAGTGAAGTCTTGCATAGACGAGATAATTTCAGATCGAGTTAGCTGCTATGAAAATGGATGGGGTGATGTGATAGAGATGTTGGGGGAAAGATACAGCAGGTCAGAGAAGGCTTTTTCCAAGGATGTGGCCTCTGAGTTGAGACAAAAAAGCCAGCTATGGAAGTATGTTTGAGGCAGATGGCACAGCAAGGACAAAATTCTTCAGCAGGGAAGAGCTTCGAGTATTCTAAAAACATAATTAAAATCAGTATTATTTATGTATTCATTTCTTTTATTGAAATAACATTGGCTTATAACATTATATAAATTTCAGGTGTACATCATTGTATTTCAATTTCTGTATAGACCGCATTGTGTTCACCACCAAAAATCTAGTTGCCATCCGTCACCACACACATGTGCCCCTTTACCCCTTTCACCCTCCCCCAACCTCCCCTTCCCCGCCCCGGTAGCCGCCAGTCTGTTCTCTGCAACTATATGTTTGTTTGTTGTTGTTGTTTTTTGTCTTCCACATATGAATGAAATCATATAGTATTTGTCTTTCTCCGTCTGACTTATTTTGCTTGGCATAATACCCTGAAGATCCACCCATGTTGCTATATATATATATACACATACACACACGTATACATGTATGCATATAGCATATATATATACACACACGTATACATGTATGCATATAGCATATATATATACACACAAGTATACATGTATGCGTATAGCATATATATATACACACACGTATACATGTATGCGTATAGCATATATATATATATACACATACACACTCCACATCTTTATCCATTCATCTGTCAATGGGCACTTAGGTTATTTCCAAGTCTTGGCTATTGTGAATAATGCTGCAATGAACATAGGGGTGCAAATATCTTTTTGAATTAGTGTTTTTGTGGTTTTTGGATAAATACCCGGAAGTGGAATAGCTGGATCATATGGTAGTTTTATTTTTTAATTTTTTGAGGCATCTGCATACTGTTTTCCATAGTGGCTGCACCAGTCTACATTCCCACCAGCAGTGTATGAGGGTTCCCTTTTCTCCACATCCTCTCCAACACTTGTTATTTCTTGTCTTTTTAATAATAGCCATTCTGATGGGCGTGAGGTGATATCTCATTGTGGTTTTGATTTGCAGTTCCTTAATAATTAGTGATGTTGAACATCTTTTCACTTGCCTGTTGGCCATCTGTGTATCTTCCTTGGAAAAATGTCTATTGAGATCCTCTGCCCCTTGTTTAATCGGTTGTCTTTTTGTTGTTGATTTGTATGAGTTCTTTATATATTTTGTATATTAACCCCTTGTCAGCTATATGATTTGCAAATATTTTCTCCCAATTGATGGGTTGTCTTTTCATTTTGTTGATGGTTTCCTTCACTATGCAGAAGCTTTTTAGTTTGATATAGTTCCACTTGTTTATTTTTTCTTTTATTTCCCTTGCCTGAGGAGACATATCAAAAAAGATATTGCTAAGACCGATGTCAAAGAGTGTACTGCCTATGTTTTCATCTAGGAGTTTTATGGTTTCAGGTCTTATGTTCAAGTTTTTAATTCATTTTGAGTTAATTTTTGTGTATGTGTAAGATAGTGGTCTACTTTCATTCTTTTGCATATGGCTCAACATCATTTATTGAAGAGACTTTCCTTTCTCTATTGTATGTTCTTGGCTTCTTTGTTGAAGATTAACTGTCCATAGATATGTGGTTTTATTTCCGGGCTTTCAGTTCTGTTCCATTGATCTGTGGGTCTGTTTTTGTACCAGTATCATGCTGTTCTGATTACTATAGCTTTGTAGTATACTTTAAAATCAGGGAATGTAATACCTCCAGCTTAGTTCTTTTTTCTCAGAATTGCTTTGGCTATTTGGGGTCTTTTGTTGTTCCATATAAATTTTAAGATTCTTTGTTCTATTTCTGTAAAAAATATCGCTGAGACTTTGATAGGGATTGCATTGAAACTGTAGATTGCTTGAGGTAATATGGACTTTTTTTTTTTTTTTTGGTGGGGAAGATTGGTGCTGGGCTAACATCTGTGCCAATCATCCTTTATGTTGTATTTGAGATGCCACCACAGGATGGCTTTATGAGCGGTATGTCCACGCCCAGGATCTGAACCCATGAGCCCTGCATGAATTTAGCCACTACACCACCAGGCTGGCCCCAATATGGACATTTTTAACTATGTTAATTCTTCCAATCCATGAGCATGGACTATGTTTCCATTTCTTTGTGTCTTGTATTTTTTTTCAACAATGTGTTATACTTTTCAGTGTAAAAATCTTTCACCTCTTTGGTTAAATTTATTCCTAGGTATTTTATTCTTCTTGTTGTGATTGTAAATGGGATTGTAGTCTTGATTTCTCTTTCTGCTGTTTCATTGTTGGTGTACAGAAACACAACTGATTTTTATATGTTGATTTTGTACCCTGCAACTTTACTGTATTCACTTATTATTTCTAATAGTTTTTTGGTGGATTCTTTAGGGTTTTCTCTATATAAAATCATATCATCTACAAATAGTGACAGTTTTACTTCTTCCTTTCCAATTTGCATCCCATTTATTTATTTTCTTGTCTAATTGCTCTGGCTAGGACTTCCAATACTATGTTGAATAAGAGGGGCGAGAGTGGGCACACTTGTCTTGTTCCTGTTCTCAGAAGAATGGCTTTCAGTTTTTCCCCATTGAGTAGGATGTTGGCTGTGGGTTTGTCATATATGGCCTTTATTATGTTGAGGTACTTTCCTTCCATACCCATTTTACTGAGAGTTTTTATCATAAATGGATGTTGGATCTTATCAGATGCTTTCTGTGTCTGTTGAGATGATCATGTGATTTTCTTTTTTTTTTTGTGAGGAAGATCAGCCCTGAGCTAGCATCCATGCTAATCTCCTCTTTTTGCTGAGGAAGACCGGCTCTGAGCTAACATCTATTGCCAATCCTCCTCCTTTTTTTTTTCCCCAAAGCCCCAGTAGATAGTTGTATGTCATAGTTGCACATCCTTCTAGTTGCTGTATGTGGGATCCTGCCTCAGCATGGCCGGAGAAGCAGTGCGTTGGTGCGCACCTGGGATCCGAACCTGGGTCGCCAGTAGCGGAGCGCACGCACTTAACCGCTAAGCCATGGGGCCGGCCCCTGATCATGTGATTTTTACTCTTCATTTTGTTAATGTGGTGTATCACATTGATTGATTTTTGTGGATGTTGAATTATCCTTGCATCCCTAGAATAAATCCCACTTGATCATTGTGTATGTTATGAAACATACGTGGTGTATGTATGTATGTCATGGTGTATTCAAGAAAATCTGTTATTTAAAGATAATGAGCAAGAAAGAGAGACGATGTGACTGGAGAGGTGAGCTTGGCGTACCTCTCCCATGAACAAATTCTACCCCCTATTTTGGCTCAGATGGATTTCCACTTCATTCACATATTATTCATTCAAGTAATACTTATGCCTTTTATGTGCCAGGGTCTGTGATAGACACAACAAATAAAGGGATGAATAACTCAGAAATCCTGTCCCAGAGGATCTCACAGTCTTTGAGAGTTCTTCTCACCCCCGACTTCTGGAATCTCCTGCCCTTCCCCGTTTTGGGTTGACATCTCAGTGCTCTGAGCTTGGAGTCTGTCTCCTCACGTTCATCACCAGTTCAACTAAGCACTGTCATTCCTGTTCCACATCCTCTTACATCTTTCCTGTGACCTTCGCAGACCTAAACCTCTTTCCCCACAGTTAGGATCCCCACCTTCTGTGTTGTAAGCAGTTTTCTGATGCAAGCCTGTATTTGCCATCAAATAGCACAAATATCAAATTAGGTATATAATTTGTTGTCATTGTTCTTGGTGGTCTCAGTACATTCATGCTTGTCAATATAGCTTCATATATATATATATATATATATATATATATATATATATATATATATATATATATATATATATATCTTTTCAAGAGTGCCTGAAATTTGTAAAAATAAATTTAGGAATTTTGCACAGAATCTGAAGACTATTCTAGTGAGAATTATAAGTTTATGAGATTTTCTATAAATTTTCTTAAGAAACTTAAAGCCAGACTGGTAGATAGATGATGAAAAATAACTAGAGAAATTTGCACACACGCAGACACACACACAAATCTGCCATCTAAATTAGGAGACCCAGGGGAAGTAGCCTTAAATTTTCATAAATCCGCTAGAGGAAGCTTCATATATTAATTTCAGAAGAATACTAGAAAAAGCAAAGCTAAAGGCAAACAAGGTAATTTTCATTCTTTTTTTGGCAAATATTTATAAATAGTTATTTTACGCAAGGCACTGAAGCAAGATTAATTGACATTGGATGATTCAACAGATGCAATTTTGTAATTATGAAAATAATATTTGAAGGCAAAATGATGAGAAATCACGAGACAGTTCCAAATATTGAAAAAGTTTGAAAGCTTAGACATACCAAATTTCATTTCATTCAGTCATTCAGAATGTTGAGACAAGTATTTCATACCAGCCCTAACTATTGTGCAGGTGGGAAAATGCATGTAAATTTAACTAACTTCACCTACTTTCCTTCGTTTATTATTTAATTTTCCTTAGGTTTCCAAGAAGATGACACCAAGTAGCAATGTGCATATATATATAACTATGAATTCTAGATGTATGTAGATGTGTGTTTAATGAATAGTTCTTTTATTTAAATGCCACTTCCTGTATTCTTTATTCTAGTAGCACATCGTGAACAGGCACATCATGATGAAAAATTGTGATGTTCAAAAGAAATAATGTCTGACTCTCCAAAGGTGATTAAGCGTGAGATATAGCATATAAATTGAACCATGTAAGTTGTGAAACAAAAGCTAAAGTTCGACATGTACTGAATTTGTGTAAACGTCACCAATGAGTGCTAAGATAGAAAAGCAAAGCCAAAAGATTATACACCATGATCAAATGGGATTTATTCCAGGGATGCAGGGATGGTTTAACATTCGCAAATCAGTCAACGTTAATACACCACATTAATAAAATGAAGAATAAAAATCACATGATCATCTCAATAGATGCAGAGAAAGCATTTGACAAGATACAGCATCCATTTATGATAAAAACTCTGAATAAAATGGGTATAGAAGAAAGTACCTCAACATAATAAAGACCATATATGAGAAACCCACAGCTAATATCATCCTCAATGGTGAAAAACTGAAAGCCATCCCTCTAAGAACAGGAACCAGACAAGGATGCCCACTGTCACCACTCCTATTTAACATAGTACTGGAAGTCCTAGCCAGAGCAATCAGGCAAGAGAAAGAAATAAAAGGGATCCAAATTGGAAAGGAAGAAGTGAAACTGTCACTATTTGCAGATGACATGATTTTATATATAGAAAACCCCAAAGAATCCACCAGAAAACTTTTAGAAGTAATAAATGAATATGGTAAAGTTGCAGGATACAAAATCAACATACAAAAATCAGTTGCATTTCTGTACACTAACGACGAAGCAGCAGAAAGAGAAATTAAGAATACCATCCCATTTACAATTGCAACAAAAAGAATAAAATACCTAGGAATAAACTTAACCAAAGAGGTGAAAGATCTGTACACCGAAAACTATAAAACATTTCTGAAAGAAATTGAAGAAGACACAAAGAAATGGAAAGATATTCCGTGCTCTTGGTTGGAAGAATTAACATAGTTAAGATGTCCATACTTCCTAAAGCCATCTATAGATTCAATGCAATCCCTATCAAAGTTCCAACAACATTTTTCACAGAAATAGAAAAAAGAATCCTAAAATTTATATGGGACAACAAAAGACCTCAAATAGCTAAAGGAATCCTAAGAAAAAAGAACAAAGCTGGAGGTATCACACTCCCTGATTTCAAAATATACTACAAAGCTGTAGTAACCAAAACAGCATGGTACTGGCACAAAAACAGACACACAGATCAATGGAATAGAATCGAAAGCCCAGAAATAAACCCACACATCTATGGACAGCTAATCTTTGACAAAGGAGCCAAGCACATACAATGGGGAAAAGAAAGTCTCTTCAACAAATGGTGTTGGGAAAACTGGATAGCCACATGCAAAAAAATGAAAGTAGACCCTTACCTTACACCATACACAAAAATTAACTCCAAATGGATTAAAGACTTGAATGTAAGACCTGAAACTGTGAAACTTCTAGAAGAAAACATAGGCAGTACGCTCTTCGACATCAGTCTTAGCAACATCTTCTCAAACACCACGTCTGACCGGGCAAGAGAAACAATAGAAAAAATAAACAAATGGGACTACATCAAACTAAAAAGCTTCTGCACAGCAAAGGAAACCATCAACAAAACGAAAAGACAACCTAACAATTGGGAGAAGATATTTGCAAACCATACATCTGATAAGGGCTTAATCTCCAAAATATATAAAGAACTCATGCATCTTACCAACAAAAAAACTACCAACCCAATTAAAAAATGGGCAAAGGACCTGAACAGACATTTCTCCAAAGAAGATATACAGATGGCCAACAGACACATGAAAAGATGTTCAAAATCATTAACTATCAGGGAAATGCAAATCAAAACTACAATGAGATATCACCTGACGCCCGTCAGAATGGCTATAATTAACAAGACAGGAAACAACATGTGTTGGAGAGGATGTGGAGAGAAGGGAACTCTCATACACTGCTGGTGGGAGTGCAAACTGGTGCAGCCACTATGGAAAACAGTATGGAGATTCCTCAAAAAAGCAAGGATAGAACTACCATATGATCCAGCCATCCCACTGCTGGGTATTTATCCAAAGAACTTGAAAACACCAATTTGTAAAGGCACATGCACCCCTGTGTTCATTGCAGCGTTATTCACAACAGCCAAGACTTGGAAGCAACCTAAGTGCCCATCAAGGGACGAATGGATAAACAAGATGTGGTATATATACACAATGGAATACTACTCAGCCATAAGAAACGATGAAATCCAGCCATTTGTGACAACATGGATGGACATTGAGGGTATTATGCAAAGTGAAATAAGTCAGAGGGAGAAGGTCAAATACCGCATGATTTCCTTCATTAAGTAGTAGATAATAACAACAATAAACAAACACATAGGGACAGAGATTGGATTGGTGGTTACCAGAGGGGAAGGGGGGAGGGAGGAGGGTGAAAGGGATAATTCGGTACATGTGTGTGGTGATGGGTTGTAATTAGTATTTTGGTGGTGAACATGATGTAATCTACGCAGAAATAGAAGTACAATGATGTACACCTGAAATTTTTACAATGTTATAAACCAATGTAACAACAATAAAAAAAAAAATAAAAAAAAATAAAAAATAAAAAAAAATAAAATAAATAAAAAATAAAAAAATAAAAAATAAAATAAAATAAAAGACTATCAGGAAAAAAAAAAAAAAAAAAAAAAAAGCAAAGCCAAGATGCACAAAGATATGCCACCTCATGGCAGGATCTGTCAATGCTGCCTCAGACATGTGGGCTGTGCCTCTGTGATCACGTGCTCCTATTTGTGACTTGACTTGGTGGGGACTGGAGAGATGCTAAAGGATAAGGGAGGAACCTGGTGATCTGAACTCCCTCCTAAACTACTAAGGAGCCACTACAATCTATCTTCTTTGTGATGAAATTGTTATTTTTACCAAAGGATACCAGTGTGATTGTAACATCGTTTTATTTAAAAGCATCTGTCTCCATATTACATTATACAAGAACAGACACATTATAAAAGAAACCTGAAAATTCACATTTTTCATGCTGTTTCCCAGTGACTCTATTTCCTTAAAAAAGACTTTATTGTGTTAACATAAAGTAAAATGTACTATTTTCAGTGTACTGTGCAGTGAGTTTTGACAAAAGCATATGTCTGTGTACTGCGGCCACAATCACAAATATTTTCATCATCTCAAAAAGTTTATTTGTGGCCCCTACCACGTGTCAAAATGAGTCAACACTCATTCCTTCCTGAAGCCAGACGAGCACTAGCCTCCTTTCAGTCCCTGTCGATTGGCTTTGCCTTTCTGGTTTTCCCGTAAATGTGGTCATGCCCTATGCTGACTTGTTCAGCATTACGCTTTTGAGATTCATCCACGTTGCTGAGGCAGCAATAGGTTGTTCCATTTATTGCTGAGTAGTAATCCCTTGCATGGATTTAAAATACATATATATTTTTTTAGTTCACCTGTTGATGGACATGGGTTGATTCCAGTTTTGGGCCATTATGAATAAAGCTGCCATTAACATACGTAAACAAGTCTTTGTGTGAACGTGTGTTATTTCTCTTGGGTAAGTACCTAGGAGTGAAATTGCTAGGTAGTATGTTAAGTGTATGTTTAATTTTATGAAAAACTACTAAACTGTGGTCCAAATTTGGTTGTGTTATTTTATGCTCATACTAGCCATTCACGAAAGATTTTAATTTGGCCATTCTCATGGATATATGGTGATATGTAGTTTTAGTTAGAATTTCCATGAAGACTAGTGATGTTGAATACTTTTTCTTACGTTTATTGGCCATTCGTATGTCTTTTTTTACGAAGTATCTGTTCATATATTATTTTCCATTTTTGTTAAGTTCTCTTTTAATTGTTGAGTTGTAAGAGTTATTAATATATTCTCGATACAACTGATTTTCATTTGTGGTTTTAGGAATATTTTCTCTCAGTCTGTACTCGCTTTTTTATTTTCTAAATGATGTCTTTTGAAGAGCAGAAGTTTTCAGTTTTGATGAAGTGCTATTTGTCAATTTTTTTTTAATGACTCATGGTTTTTGTGGCCTAAGAAATCTTTGTGTACTCCAAGGTCATAAGGATATGCTTTCTTCTAGAAGTGTTAGGGTGTATGGTGAGAATTATGATCCATTTTGAGTTCATATTTGTGTTTAGTGTGAGGAAATGTCCAGGGTTTATTTTTCCCCCTGTAGATGTCCGGTTGTTATAGCACCCTCCATTGAAAAACACAATCCTTTTCCCCACTGAAATTACCCTTGGAACAATTGTCTAAAATCAACTGACCGTGTAGGTGCGGGTCTATTTCTGACTTGCCCTTCTGTTCCATGAATCTGTATATTTATTCTTATGCCAATAAGTTTTATTATGAGCTTTATAATAATCTTACAACCAGGAAATATTAACCTTCAATTTTGTCCTTTTTCAAAATTGTTTTGGCTATTCTAGATCCTTTGTATTTCCATATAAATTTTAGGATCAGCTTCCAATTTCTGAAAAAAAGCCTGCTGGAGATTTTGGTTGAGATAACATTAAATATATATATTAATTTGGGTAGAACTGACGTCTTAACAATATTAAGTCTTCTAATCCACCCATGTGTTATCTCTCTCCATTTATTTATATCATTAAAAAAAATTTACATCATGTTTGATTCCACTTAGCAACACTTTGTAGTTTTCTGTGTATCTTACATATATTTTGTTACATTAATCCCTAAGTATTTCATGCGTTTTGATGCTTTGTAAATGGCATTTTAAAAAGTTGAATAAATTCTTTTTTTTTTTTTTTTTTTTTTGTGCGGAAGATCAGCCCTGAGCTAACATCCATGCCAATCCTCCTCTTTTTGCTGAGGAAGACTGGCTCTGAGCTAACATCTATTGCCAATCCTCCTCCTTTGTCTCCCCAAAGCCCCAGCAGATAGTTGCATGTCATAGTTGCACATCCTTCTAGTTGCTGTATGTGCGACGCAGCCTCAGCATGGCCGGAGAAGTGGTATGTTGGTGCACGCCCAAGATCCGAACCGGGGCCGCCAGTAGCAGAGCACGCACTTAACCGCTAAGCCACAGGGCGGCCCCTGAATAAATTCTTGAGGACTGTCTCTACAGCTGTGAATAGTGATGGTTTTACCTCATTCTTTCTAGCATGTATGCCTTTTATTTCCTTTTCTTGCAGTAGCTAGACCTTGAAGGACAATGAGAGTAGACATGGTGAGGGTGGATACCCTTGCCTGTTCTGGTCTCCGAGGGAAGGCAATCCTTTCACCACTGAGCATGGGTGAGCTCTGGGGTTGTCATAGTTACCCTTTGTCAGAGTTAGAAAGTTTCTTTCTATTCTAGTGTGCTGAGAGTTTTTATTTTTTTTTTTATCATGAAAGTGTATTAAATTTTGTCAGATATTTTTTCTGCATATAATGAGATACAGATCATACATATACATACACATTTCTTTATTCTTCAATATGATGAGTTACATTAATTGATTCCCTTATATTAAACCAATCTTGCATTCCTAGGAAAACCCTTTGTGGTCCTGGGGCATTATTATTTTTATATCTTGCTCTTAAGGATGTTTGCAACTAAATTCGTGAAGACTTTGTCCTGTTGTTTTATTTCCTGGTAATACCTTTGTCTCATTTTGGTATCCAGGTAATATTGATCTCATAAAATGAGTTACAAGTCTTTCTCTGATTTTTGAAATAATTTGTGTAGGATTGGTGTTAGTTCTTCCTTAAATGTCTGATAGAATTTACTAGTGAAGCCTCTGTACATGGAGTTTTCTTTGTGGAAATGTTTTAAATTCTGAATTCAATTATTTTAAAACTTGATATGGGGCTATTTGGTTTTCTGCTTCTTGATTCAGTTTTATCATTTGTGTCTGTCAAGGTATTGGTTTATTTTATCTAAGATGTCAAATTTATTGGCATAACTTCATTGATAACATTTCTTTAATTATCCTTTTAATGTCTGTAGTTATGTCCCTTCTTTCATTCCTTATACTGCTAATTTGTATTTTCTCTCTTTATTTCTTGATCAGTTTAGCTGGAGGTTTACCAAAAATTTCAACCTTTTCAAAGAACCAGTTTTTAATTTTCTTGATTTTTTTTTCTGTTTTTTTGACCATATTTTATTTCATTGATTTCTGCTCTTATTTTCATTATTTTCTTCTTTCTACTTATTTTGGGATTAATTTGTTCCTATTTTTGTAGCTTCATAAAGTAGAAACTCAATTATTTGTCTTAGAATTTTCTCTTTAAGCATTTCAAGTCAAAAATTTATTTTTAAGTACTGCTTATTGGCACTATGTATATATATACATATATATATACACACATATATATATGTATATATATATGTATATATATATATTTTTTGCTTGAGGCAGATTCGCCCTGAGCTAACATCTGTGCCCATCTTCCTCTATTTTGTATGTGGGATGCCGCCACAGCATGGCCCCTGACGAGTGGTGTATGTCTATGCCTACGATCTGAATCTGGGCCACTGAAGTAGAGCGTGCCGGACTTAACCACTAGGCCATGGGGTCGGCCCCAGCACTGTATATATTTTGATATGTTGTGTTTCATATTTATTCTTTTTTGAAGAAGAATATCTTTTTTAGAGCAGTTTTAGAGTCACAGCAAAATTGAAAGGAAGATACAGAGCTATCCCAGTATCTGCTGTCCCCACTCACAAACAGCTTCCCCCATTATCAACATCCCCCCCCAGGGGGTGCATTTGTACAACCGATGAACCTACATTGACACTCAAAGTCCATAGTTTCCATGAGGGCTCACTCTTGGTGTTGTATGTTCTATGAGTTTGGACAAACGTATAATGACATGTATCCATCATTGCAGTATCTTACAGAGTAGTTTCACTGCCCTAAAAATCCTCTGTGCTCCACCTGTTCGTGCCATCTTCCCCCCCCCAAACTCTGGCAACCGCTGATCTTTTTACTGTCTCTATATAGTTTTGCCTTGTCCAGAATGCCATATAGTTGGAATCATACAGTATGTAGCCTTTTCATATGGGCTTCTTTCACTTAGTGATATGCATTTAAGATTCGTCCATGTCTTCTCATGGCTTGATAGCTCATTTCTTTTTAGTGCTGAATAATATTCCATTGTCTAGATATACTACAGTTTGTTTATCCAATTACCTACTGAAAGATATCTTGGTTGCTTCCAAGATTTGGCAATTATGAATAAAGCTGCTACAAACATCTATGTGTATGTCTTTGTTTGGACTTAAGTTTTCAGCTCCTTTGTGTAAATACCAAGGAGCATAATTGCTGGATCATATGGCAAGAATATGTTTAGTTTTA
Source organism: Ceratotherium simum simum (assembly GCF_057802395.1). Taxonomy (NCBI): domain Eukaryota; kingdom Metazoa; phylum Chordata; class Mammalia; order Perissodactyla; family Rhinocerotidae; genus Ceratotherium; species Ceratotherium simum. The sequence goes on from NC_141908.1 coordinate 83,549,269, forward strand.
GTAAAAAATTGCCAAATTGTCTTCCAAAATGGCTGTACCATTTTGTATCCTCACCGGCAATGAATGAGAGTTCCTGTTGTTCCACATCCTCACCAGCATTTGGTTTTATCAGTGTTCTGGATTTTGGCCATTCCAATAGGAGTATAGTGGTATCTCCTTGTTGTTTTAATTTGCATTTCCCCTGTTGTATGATGTGGAGCATCTTTTCACGTGCTTATTCGCCGTCTGTGAAGTATGTTGTTTGCCATTTGGTGAAGTGTCTGTTAAGGTCTTTGATGCAGTTTTTTAATTGGATTGTTGTTTTTATTGTTGAGTTTTAAGACTTCTTTGTATGTTTTGGATAACAGCCCTTTATCGGATATGCCTTTTGCAAATATTTTCTCCCAGTCTGTGTCTTGTCTTCTAATTCTGTAGACAGTGTCTTTCGAAGACAGAAAGTTTTAGTTTTAATTAAGTTCAGCTTATGAATTATTTCTCTCATGAATTGTGCTTTTGGTGTTGTATCTAACAAGTCATCACTAAACTTGAGGTCATCTAGATTTTCTCTTATATCGTCTTCCAGGAGTTTTATAGTTTTGCATTTTACATTTAGGTCTGTGATCCGTTTTGAGTTGATTTTTTGTGACAAGTGTAAGGTCTGTGCCTAGATTCATTGTTTTGTATGTGCATGTCCAGTTATTCCACCACCATTTGTTGAAAAGACTATGTTTGCTGCATTGTATTGCCTTTGCTGCTTTGTCAAAGATCAGTTGACTATACTTATGTGGATCCATTCCTGGGATCTCTATTCTGATCCATTGATCTATTTGTTTATTTGTTCACCAATACCACACTGTCTTGATTACTGTAGCTTTATAGTAAGTCTTGAGTAAGTAAGTATCCTTAAGTATCCTCCAACCTTGCTATAATTGCTTATTAGTTCAAGGAGTGAACTAGTGAATTTTTTTTTCCAATTCTTTCAGATTTTCTACATAGATGATCATGTCTTCTGTGAACAGAGACAGTTTTATTCTTCATGCCTAATCAGTATACTTTTTATTTCCCTTTCTTCTCTTCTGGTATTAGCTAGAACTTCCAGTATAACGCTGAAGAGAAGCAATGATAGGGACATTCTTGCCTTGTTCCTTGTCTTAGTGGGAAAGCTTCTAGTTTCATACCATTAAGTATGCTGTTAGTTGTAGGGTTTTTGTAGATATTGTTTATCGAGTTGAGGAAATTTCCCTCTATTCCCAGTTTACCAGGGGTTTTTATTGTGATTGAGTGCTGGATTTTGTCAAATGCTTTTTCTACATCTATTGATATGATTATGTGATTTTTTCTTCATTAGCCTGATAATGTGATGGATTACATAGATCAATTTTTGAATGTTGAAACAGCCTTGAGTATCTGAGAGAAATCCCACTTGGTAGTGGTGTATAATTATTTTTATACATTGTTGGATTCTATTTGCTAATATAGTCATGTGTCGCTTAATGATGGGGATACATTCTGAGAAATGCGTCGTTAGGCGATATTGTCACTGTGCAAACATCAGAGAGTGTAATTACACAAACCTGGATGGTGTAGCCTCTACACACCTAGGTTATATGGTGTAGCCTATTGCTCCTGGGCTACAAACCTATACAGCATGTTACCGCACTAAATACAGTAGGCAATTATAACACACTAAATATTTGTGTTTCTAACCATAGAAAAGGTTCAGCAAAAATGCGGTAGAAAAGATAAAAAATGGCACACCTGTACAGGACACTTACCATGAATTGAACTTGCAGCACTGGAAGTTGCTCTGGGTGAGTCAGTGAGTGAGTGGTGAGTGAATGTAGATTACTGGGACATTACTGTGCACTACTGTGGACTTTATAAACACTGTACACTTAAGCTACACTAAATTTATAAAAAAATTTTTCTTTCTTCAATAATAAATTAACTTTAGCTTATTGTAACTTTTTTTACTTTACAAACTTTTAAATTTTTTTAGCTTTCTGACTCTTTTGTAATAACACTTGGTTTAAAGCACAAACACATTGTACAGCTGTACAAAAATATTTTCTTTCTTTATATCCTTATTCTATATGCTTTTCCTATTTTTAAAATTAATTTTTTTTTTTTTACTTTTTAAACTCTTTTGTTAGAAACTAACACACAAACACACACATTAGCCTCGGCCTACACAGGGTCTGGATCATCAATATCACTGTCTTCCACCTCCACATCTTGTCCTGCTGGTCAGTCCTCAGGGGCAGTAACGTGCACGGAGCTGTCACCAGCATCACCGCACATGTGGGTAATGCGTTGCACTATGACATTACCACAGCTACTCCGTCCCTAGGCAACAGGGGTTTTTCAGCTGCATTATAATCTTATGGGACCATCGCTGTATATGTGGTCTGTTGTTGATCAAAATGTCATTATGCAGCACAGGATTGTATTTTATTGAGGACTTTTCCATCTACATTCACGAGAGATAGACATATAGTAGTTTTTTCCCTTATCATGTCTTTGTCTGATTTTGGTGTTAGTGTGTTGCTGGCCTCCTAGAGTTTATTCTTTTCAAAGTATTTTCTAATTTCTCTTGTGATTTCTTCTTTAACCAATGGATTCCTTAAAAGTGTGCTGTTTATTTCCAAATATTTGGGAGACTTTTCAGATATATCTCTGTTATTTATTTCTAATTTAATTCTATTATGATTAGTGGACATACTCTAAACTACTTCCATTCTTTATAATTTATTGAGCCTTATTTTATGGAACAGTATGTGGCCTGTCTTTGTTAATGTTCCACACCCACTTGAAAAGAATGGGCATTCTGCTATTGTTGAAGAGTTAGTCAACATGTCTGTGGTAGTCAGAGGATGTTGAGTATTAGTCATTGAGACACCTATTGTTAACACTCTTGGTGGGACTTTTAAAGATTTTATTTATTTATTTATTTCCCCCCCCAAAGCCCCAGTAGATAGTTGTATGTCATAGCTGCACATCCTTCTAGTTGCTGTACATGGGACACGGCCTCAGCATGGCTGGAGAAGCGGTGCGTTGGTGTGCGCCCGGGATCCGAACCTGGGCCACCAGCAGCGGAGCGCATGCACTTAACCGCTAAGCCACGGGGCCGGCCCTCTTGGTGGGACTTTTGAGGATCACACAGGAAATGCTTTTTTTTTTTTAACCTTAAGATACCCCCATCCCCTAATTAATAATCCATGTGATTTTCATCTGGAAATGATTAAGGAAGCAGGTGTGTAGCATTTTTGAAGAGCAGTGTAGTCACACTCAATTTGCACCCAAATCCACGACTAAAAATGGTTTAGTTCTTAATTAAATTTTTATTTTTAATGGAAACAGTTTTCCCCACCAGCCAGGGAAAAGCCAGGGCCATATGCTTGGAAACTGTGAGTGGCCTTTATCTTATGCATCAATAGGAGAAACAGTCTCAGGTGGCGTGTGCATTAACATAAACCACATAAAATGTTTCTTTAAAAACCCAGAACCGGAGCACTGGTCTGGGGGCGGGAGGATCAACAGGAAATGGATATGCATTTCTGGGGACTTTCTGGGGACGTGGAAATGTTTTAGCTCATGATAAGGGTGTAGGTTACACAAGTGTATACATTTGTTAAAATTGTACATATAAGATTTCTTTAAAACATTTTGTTGTTTAAAGCAAAAAATAATATATTGTGAGATTTATTACATATGTAGAATTTTACTTCAGAAAATAACTGTAACATTCTTTTTCTTTCTTTTCTTTTTTTTTTTGGTGAGGAAGATTAGCCCTGAGCTAACATCTGTTGCCAATCCTCCTCTTTTTGCTGAGGAAGACTGGCTGTGGGCTAACATCCGTGCCCATCTTCCTCTACTTTGTATGGGATGCTGCCACAGCATGGCTTGATGAGGAGTGTGTAGTTCTGTGCCTGGGATCCAAACCTGCGAACCCTGCCTAAGCGGAGTGTGCGAACTTAACTACTATGCCCCCGGGCCAGCCCTAAAATGTGTTTTGTTTTTAATCTTAATGTGTACATTAATTTTCAGGATGTTTGTTAAGTACTTAGATTACCGTATTTCACAGCAGGAGTTCTGATTAATTAGGCCTAGTGTGACACCTAGGAATTTGCATGCTTAGCAGCCATTCCAGGTGCTTTTTATGAAGATGGTTCAGTGGCTCACAGTTTGAGAAATAATGGATGGAAAAAATTCCAAAGAGGAGTCCAGGGAAAGACATGTTGGGTTTCCAGTAGTTGGGAAGAACTTTCTGAGAGAAGCAGGACTAAAGACAGGCACACAGAACAGGAATAGTTAGATAAGCAGCAAACGGTTACGTCCATTTTGTAGACAAACGTTCATTGCCTGAAAATTCTAAGATGTAAGGATCCATCCACTGTGTGAATTTCAGTCCAATTGTTATTTGGTTTATAGCAAGTTAAAAAAACAACTAGCTACTGACCCATGTGTAACCATGGTAACCTTTTTAAAAGCATAATTTTCCTAAAAAGAAAATAGCAAAAATGGCTATGTAACCAATAATACGTCTCTTCTTAACATCCAAATGCAAACTAGTTGAAGAGAGGAATTGAATGTAGTGAAGCATGGAATTGCAACTCAAGAAAATACATTACAACACAGTTTGTACGAGTCTCTCATACAACCTTCACTTGGGGATAATAGACAAGATAAGGCATGATTTTTTTATTCAAAGATACTGTCACAGTGATTGATTACCAGTAAGTCAGGTGTCCTGAGCTCCATTAAAGTGAAGAATTGAACTTCGTACCAGTGCATGTAGAATTTGAGGATGAACATGGATGTATAATTCATATACAAATGATGTATCATCCATATTAGATCCTGTACTAGAACTGAATAGTGATTTCAATTCAGTTAGGAACCTGGTGACTGAGAAGTTTTGGGAAACGTCGAGGAGCAGCACTTACTCTCCATATCTGGTGACGTCTCACATTCAAAGTCCATGTACTTCTTTATGAATAATATAAAAGATCACATAATCAATGTAGTCATAGAAAGAAGCCATGACCCTAAATTAGTAAGAACTGAACTCAGATACAAAGGAAACAGGCATAAACCATTTCCCTCTTTCTCATTTTACTGTGTGTGTACATGTGTGCACGTATGAGGGTGTGTGTGCATATGGGAGTGTGCGTATGGGGGTGTGTGTGCATATGGGGGGGCGTGTGTATGGGGCTGTGTACCTATAGGTGTGTTTGTGTGCTTTTGAATGAAGGTGGGAGAGTTATGCGTATAGATAATGAAGTTGTATGTAATTTATCAAATTTTGTGTCAATTAGATAAACATGAGAAATATGGAGTGATTTTTGTTAAAAATTGAAATTGAAAACTAACCAAAAAAAGCTTAATTAACACAGAAATATATTTGAATTAATTAATTTAAGAGCCGACACATCCAGCGAGGATACTTCCACAGTAACTGTGATTACTTTTAAAATTTCTGCATAGGTTTAAAAATCTGAAGCACCTGGAGCATGTTACCATGACACCACACTGGGAAGTGATGTGTCCTCATCAGATAACGTGCATGATGTTCAATCAGTGACTTGCTGAAAGATGCTATTAAAATATAGAAAGGATGTTAAAGCAGATGCTGGGCTATGTGTGCACGTTCACGCAGAGCGACATTAAGGAGCTATAAAAAGTGGAGTCATTGTCCCTGAATAGGAATAATGGGCTTTAATTGAGACATTTCAGAATGATGAGGATATTATGAGCCCTGATCAATTACTGCTTTTCATGTTGTCCTTTCATTCAAGAAAATGGTGGAACCTTGGAAGAAATGAAGGGCCTGGACGTGAATGGGGAATCAAATGAGAAATATATTTAAATATAAGAGAGATGACCAATGAGTGCCCAGTGCAGAAAGTCCCTAAATCAGACAGCTTGTCCATATGGAAAGGGAGAACAGTATTTTTATTGTCTAGCTTTAGTCAGTCCCTACTGGATTCTCGCTGGGTCCAGAGCTCTACACGAGACGTAAAGACTTCAGGCTTACAGTGGTTGCTGCAGAGACACCAGACGTTGCCGCCGTTAACACCACAGTTTGTCTGAGTGCCATTGGGTCCTGTCTGCAGCTCCAATAAAATGTTTCTTCTGTAAACAATAAACAATGCGACTTATTGAGAAACTTCCCTGTGCAGCTGCTCCACGCTTCTCTCCTGTCAGCCTCACCACAACGCTTCTCTACCATGATGAAATGGTGCCCACAGTGTGGCAGGCAGGACTTAAAGCTCATTATCCACAGGTTATTAATAAAAATATTTACATTGATAATTGATTTGCTCTCATTGCTAATTCCTTGTTCACTGGGAGTTAAGCCAGAAAATGAGGGAAGTAGCCTCATTTAAGTGGAAGCCTAGAGGGCTGGGAGCCAAAGCACTTATGTAATGCGGCCCTGCGGCATGCTGGCCATGAGGCCCAGTAAGGTTGAAGGTGTGCTATTTTAACAGGTGGGCCAACATGCAACCTTTCCATCTGCAATCTTCTTGACTAAAAATATTCTATCTGGGGGCCAGCCCGGTGGCACAAGCGGTTAAGTGGGCGGGCTCCGCTGCAGTGGCCTGGGGTCCGCCTGCTTGGATGCACTGCTTGACGAGCCACGCTGTGGCGGCGTCCCATATAAAGTGGAGGAAGACGGGCACGGATGTTAGCCCAGGGCCAGTCTTCCTCAGAAAAAAGAGGAGGATTGGCATCAGATGTTAGCTCAGCGCTGATCTTCCACACACACACACACACACACACACACACAAATTCTATCTGGATAATACCTCATCTTTCCATTCAGAAAACAATTTGAGATAATAAAAACTTGGCAGCGTAGTTTTTCATTCAGCTTTGTTGTCATGTCCTGTCATGACTTGTGGGAGACTTGTGCCACTCCCTGCTTGGTTGTCACCACTGGTGACCGTGGTGGGGCCTGCTGGGCGGGACAGAGGGTCTGCTGGGAGCTCAGAGCAGGATCTCCATGCAGCGCCCCCTGGGCAGTGACCAAGAGCTCCTTGGTCTGCCAGGCAGTGGGCTGTCCCACAGGAGCCCTGGAGGTTGTAAATGTTTGGTTTGCTCCCATTAGTCATTTGTCTAGTTTTTAGATTACCCTGGACTCTGTAGATGAGTAATAAACACTTTGTCAGAAATAGTTGGTTGCCTTAAATCAAGAATTAATAAAATACAAATTTAATTAGAACATTTCTTGATAAAAAGATCAAGGATAATTTTTAAGGTATGAATATGATGTTTTCAGTACATATGGTCGATACATTTTCTATTGAAGCAAAGAGTCTATTCTTTTGATACCAATATGTAGAAAAAAGGACTTCCTTTTGCAAACTCACTGGCAAAACCTCTGATAGCACTTCCTAGAATGGGGGGCCATCAAGATTCCATTTTGAGCAAAGTGGTCCCGTTTAACATGAGGTTCGAGGGAGTGAAGGTAAGCTTATTTTTGTTGTTGATTTGAATAATAATCAGCACTTTATTTGGTCCTTGGTAAATAACATCTTTGTATTTTGTAGATGATTAATAAGACCAAGTTGTGTGTGTAATTGTGTGTGTTCTCTACGATAGAGTCATTGTATTTTGGTGTTGGTCTCCTCAGAAATATTTTGTTATAAAAGTGAAGGAAGGCTAAATATATTCTCCGTCTTTTAAAAGTCTCACATTTTAAAATGAAGTTGATATTTAAAAATAGTGTTAAATCAAGGAGGAAAGTGACTTTAAAGTGCAAGGGAAAATGGAATGTCTCCCATGAAATTAGGGCACATGGATGCAGGCTTTAATGCTCATTTTTCTAAGCACATGTCAATATTTGATTTTTTTCTTACTGTGAATTCGCTGCAGAGCTCTTAGGGGTGATGCTGTTTGTCGTGTCACTTGGCGGAGACTGCCTCACGGAGAGGAAACGGTGACACTTTGAGGCTGGGAACGTCTGTGTTTCCGCGCCCACCTTCTACAATATTCCTCAGGCTCTAAGTGCACTTTTCCCAACAAGTGAAATTGTCCAATAACTCAATTTACAGATTGTATTCTCCTTTTCTGCGGGTCTTTTAGTTTCTGTGCACTTTTCTCCTCGTCAATTCCTCTTCGAACAGGAGCAACAACATTGCTTCCCTGCGCAAGCGACGGAGCCCAAAAAGCGTGTGTTAGTCACTCTGCTGTTACAGCAGGCATGTTACTAAAAGGACAGGAATTATGCAAACATTGCTCCCAACTAACGCTACAATGTGCACAAATACTGGGCCTCCGATTTTGCAGTCAGCAGCACAATCTGCCCCACAAACAAGGATTTTAAATGGCTAGCCAGAACCACAGGGACAGAAAACGTTCTTTTATTTGTATACCTAGGGCGGCCCCTCCGCTGCGGCCGGTCGGCTGTGGCGCGACCTCTCGAGCTGCGTTCCGGGGCCACTGCAGGCTCCTGAGACCTCTCCTCAGGGGCCCGAGGTTCTTCCCCAACTGCACATCTGGGTGCAGCCAGATTTTCTGCATGTCCTTAACCTGAAAACAACACATCACAACAATTTGGATGCAAAAGCAGATCTGAAAATCCAGCTGTTTTCTGTTAAATCAGGTGTTAAATAGATTTTACAGAAGTATAGAACCATGCAACTCTATTTTTTTGTTTAGAAAACAGTCATTTTTCATAAAAATGATTACTATTATGCATATTATATATAACATTTATACTATTGTTATTTTACAATGACTTTATAAACATATTTAAATACCACAGTATTAATTTCTAATATGGTAAATATTGATGGACATAACCGACAAAGACAAAAGCATTTTTGGGTTCTCAATTTTTAAGACTATGAAGGGGTCCTGGGATGAAAAAGTTTGAGGACTGAGGCTTTAGTGCATGCTTTCTACCAATTAAAGCAGAAGGAAAATATGTTTTTCTCCTTAAAATAAAAGTCTGAGTAAATATAAATTCGTATATTTTAAGGTCGTCTTCATGGCCCTAAATGGTATGAAGGGCTAAGAATTTATCATTGCTGAAAATCAACAAAGGAAAATATTTAGAACCCAAGGTGTATATTTTTATCCTGTTGTCTAACTTAAACTTTTATGTAAGTCAAATTAATAATATTTCCAGATAATTCCCTTGGTGTTCTGTGAATTATGGCCCCAAGCTTCCTTTGACATGCTCGCATTCCACACCACCTTTATTCCTCACCTGCGGTTGCTGTTAGTTGTTTCTGCATTCCAAATTCTTCTCTGAATCAAGTTGTCTTCCATTTATTTATTGCACGCTAGTCTGGATTTGTTCATTCCAAGGATTGTAAATATCCTGTAGAAAGAGTTATGTTCAAATTTGTTTTCCCTACAATCAAAAACGTGGTAATACACAGTAGATGCAAAGCAAACACTTATTAAATGAATTAGCAGGTGTTATTAAAATTGTTTCGTATAATTAACATTAGATTTAATAAACCACTCACTATTTTCTTTTGGGGAAGTTGCACGAACAATGGTAAGACTTATGTGACTGGACTGTTTCTACAGTCCTCTTGCTTTCTATACTTAATGGAAATTTATCTTTTCAGAATTGTGTTTTTTATTGTTTCCCCAAAATCAAGGGTTACAATTTCAAATTATGTGTGTATGTGTGTGTATTGTGTGTGTGTGCACGTGTGTGTATGTATGTATATTTTGCTTACTGTGTTCCTCTTTTCTCAAGACATAGTAAAAATGCAAAATATTTGTGAAATATTTATTTAATGAATTTTAAATAAGGTTATTGTGCTACCGAAGAGATTGGATGACTCAAATTAAGGGGTTAACAAGACTTGTTTGTTTAAAATGTCAATAAAGTTGGCCAAGTCTAGACCGTTAAACTGTTACCCTCGTTTTAAAGTCATCTCAAGGGGAAAAATTACTCTGGTTTAAGAAAAGCTGATTGTTTTTCTTTCAGAAGTATCTTCCAAAAAATAACCATTCATTAAAAATTTTAAACTCAAAAGTTTAAAATTTAAAACCAATTCAACAGTGGCTGTCACCTACACAGAAGGAGGAATAAAAAGGCTAAGAGTGCAGCCTGGGGCAGCAGCAGTGGCGGGGCTGGTGTGAGAGCGTGGAGAGGAGGCTCTGTCCACAGCTCCGCCTGACGGGCGCGTGTTGGAAACTGCCACAGACCCCAGGACCCTTGTGGCTCGAGAAAACACAGGCAGTAGTTAAAAGGGTTGAGAGAGGAGAGGGAGAGAGAAGAACCCACAGGGATGCACAAAGAAAAAAGCCATTCCTATTTGTTTAAGTTTATGTAAATCAGAACTTAAAGCAGTTTCAGAAGCAGAAATGGAGACTTTTTGTCATTAATAAGGTCTCTGATAAAAAGTAGCAATGATTTTAGCACAGGTGATCAAGGAACATGAGAGATTAAAAGAAGACCAGCAAAATTGTCTGATAGTAAAAGAGGAGAATCAGGACAAATTCTTCAGCCAGGTAAGCCTTAGTGCTGCAGGATTTAAAGCCAATGTCATCTGTAAGTGTTGACATATAGTTAACTGATATTGTATACCAACTAATTATATTGTATTTAGTGAACTATTTTTCTGTACCAGTGTGTCTCCACCTGTTTTTCAATATCAGCCCCACGAAGAGAAAAATTTAAGTTTTTCCCTAGGGAGAAAAATTGGATATTAAGAAATAAGATTTTGTTAGGTAAAGTTGAGCTTTGGAGGGTTACAAACCATTGTTATATATAAGATAACCTGCCCCTCCCCCCAAGAACCAGTTTTCCCTCCCTTGGGGTCAATATTGCTGCAGTTGAGAAGGCACGTTCTGTATGGATTCAGTTTCTCAAAGAAATGAGAAAATCAATGGGAAAGGGACTTACCCTCTACAAATCTATTTTTCCATTTGTTAAATGGGGTTAATTTCCTGAACTTGCTCTTCTCTAGACAGGAGCTGAGCAAAAGGTAGCGTGTCTGGAAGGAAACCCAGGAACGAGGGTGGTGCTCTTCCCATGGATGTCATCGGGGGGAAGAAACCAGCAGATCCCAAGAGAGAAGCATTGATGGGTGCGGTGTCTGGATTGGGAAACAGTGTAAAAACTAGGCTCTCAAATCCAAGGGGTCGTCTGGGATGTGGAGGAAGGTTCAACAAATTTTCATTCTAGAGACATTTAACTATGTGGGATGTTGGAATTCTTCAACAGATCACATATTATGACACACAGTTATGGTTAGCCTCTCTTTCAGGTCTTGAGGCTTCTCGAAGCTTGAGAAAAAGTCATGTTTTTGGTCCCACTCCCTTTTGGAAATAGGTGTTAGGACTCCTCTCCTCATTTTCCTTCTTCCTTGTTGTCCTCAAATCTTTTCCTTGAAGTCTGAGTAGAGGGTTTGGAAGCCTTGCTGGTCGACAGTAAAATTTGCATTGGAAACCTGCTCTGCAAAATGTGGTCTTTGGGGAATCGTCAAAGGCTGTGCTTGTGAAGCATTCTAAATGTTCTCTGCCATCCCAGCTTCAGTTGCTGTCTCCTTAGCAACAGGAAAATGTCATTATTCCCCGTGAGAGTCATTTCTTGTCATTAACATCTTATGTCAAAGAAAATGTAAGCAGTGTGAAATAATGGTGTTATCACCAAAGAATGAACTCCTGTTCCTACACTAATTCTAAATCAGAGTCTTAATCCCCTTGTGTAAGAAGCAGAGGGAAATTTTCTAGTATGTTACCTGAATTTCTGCTATTAATGAAAAACACTTTGGACAACTTATTTCTCCAGAGTAAATGTCTAAATTACATTAATCATTTCTGAATTACTAAAGATCACATTTTAAACAATATGTCATGTTCTTAGAAATTTGATTGAATTTCTATGACTGTTCTATGAATAATTTCTCACAGAGATTATAATACATCTCCATGGGTAGTTTCTTATAACTCAGGCATGCAGTGGTAACCTAATTCTTTATGTTTACTTATTTTTCTGTTTATTTTTTCTGCTTATTAGCACAGAAAAACATTTTTAAAGGAAAAGACATATTTAATTCAAACTTGCTGACTAAATTCTGTGGGAGGTCATTGTCCAGAAAAAGAACTTGGAGAAAGATGAATTTTCTAGAGAAAGTGGAACCAATGTGAGGATCTCAGTGGGGAAACCCTGACTCTATCTCTACTGGAAGATGAGACTGAGGACTTGACCCTCCCACCCCTCCCCCCTCCCTCCTTCCCACTCTCCCATTCTCCCTCACTCTTTCTCGCTCTGGTCTGACAAGGCTATTTAGGGATTTGATCTGCATTATCATCTAGGCTAAAGTGGTTTAATCTCCTCAGAAAGTCATCTTCTATAGGATGAGAGTTGAAATGGTGAAGTCAATCTCAAAGTGGAATTAAAGACATGTGGATCATCCCAGAACATGGAGACTAAGTGTCCCAGAAGCAATGCTCAGGGGAACGGATATAAGAACCAGGGGGCAGTAACACGGGGGTAAGTAATTAGTCGGAGGCAGGTGATACCCCAGGACACAGATACTTGGGTGGTGTAACAGGGTCCTTCATTCAACCATTAGCTATGCCTTAGATACGCCAACTTCAGGGAAATGTGAGACTCAGTTCTACCCTATGTGAAGGAATCAATTATATTTGACAGAATTCCAGGAGATAATGGGTTTTGTTTTATTGCACCTATAGTCAATTTTAAATGTTTTCTGATGTACTTTTAAACTATTATAAAAAGGTATAAGCCATGTTATAAATCATATATATTATCTTACATAGATATCAATTTGCTCTTGACAATTTTTGTGTGACCCTAATTTTCAAACATTATACAATAATACCCCTAAACTATGTTTCTTTCTTTGCTCGAGTGACACTTCATCATTCACAGATAAAAACTTCAAACTGTAGCATTGGTGGTGCACCTGCCAGGGAGCAGTGTGGTTGCGGCAGCATTGCAGTTCTAGAATCACAGCATTCAAGCGATCCTTTTGAATATTTTATTTCATTTTCCTCTCAGTGTGTGGTGAAAATGAATGACTGGAAAATGGAAAAAAATGACTGATACTAATAGTTGTATAGGTCTCATAATCAACACTATTGAGACAAAGATGGGGTCATTGAAGGTTTGAAAATAGTATATCTTTCATCCTATTACTTTTAGGATGAGTACTTATATTTTCACAACCTCGGCATTGCTCACAAGTGTACTGCTTTATAAGTACCGCGCGCTAACCGGTTGCGCCACTGGAGCTACAGTACTTATATTTTCAACTGTGAAATAAAGAATCTAAATTTAAAACTATGAATCTGAAAAACAATAAGAACAAGGATTCATACGTCATATGGATTCCTACCTCATGTGTTACACCAAATTCAAAATTGATAAAATATGTTTTAAAAAGCATAAAAATAGAAGAAATCATAAAAAAATTCTTTTATTACTCCAGAATGAGAAAGGCCTTTCTAACTTACCCCAAAGCCAGTACACCTCAAAAAAAGATGGATTGTTCAAAAAAAATCTGCATTGCAAGATCTTCCATAAAAAATTTGCATTGCAAAATCTTCCACAAAGTAAAAAATAAATGAATATTTGTAATTCATATCAAAGAAAAATAACTAATTTCTCTAATTAGTTTTATACATTCCCTAATATGTGAGAAAAACTGCAACCAATTGACAAGAAAAAACTCAAGAAGCAATAGGAAAATGGGCAGAGAATAGGAGGAATCATCTCCTGAGAGTGAGGGAATGTTTCTGAAGCCTCTGCAGGTTCCTCCACCTTTGCCCCAGCTGGGTCATGTGCTCGTGTTGTCCACAGCCAGGGAGACAGTTTGCCTGGTGTGTTGCCTTTGATACCTCGTGGATGTTGGACAGCCAACCATAATGACCACTGCAGTGGCTCATGCTCAAGTTAGAGAAGAAAAAAACCCAAACAGATCATGATGTCTATTCTGTCTCCTTATTTGTTTAAGTAAAGAAAAAGAATCTATTTTGATGGAAAAGAAGCTAAGGTTGTCAGGATTAAATGCTCATTCTCAACGTGGATTGCCTTGAGGCTCAGAATCCTAAAACTCCTTCATCAGGTACAGGCACCATAGGCGTATTCAAAGTAGATTATTTAGTGGAAACTACATCTAAAATGCTGAGATTGCAAAGACCTATGGCAGAGACTGAAGTCTTCTGATTAGAAATGACATTCTTCCAAACAAAGACTCCACGTATGAGCCACAAAGCAATAGAACTACAACTCAAGATGCTAATTCCTTTGATACAGATTTTTACCTTAATTCTGAGTAACATTACAGACAGTAAGTCATGAATGTTTAGATATCCTCCGTCTGACCAGCATGTAGTAAACACTCCCAGCTGCCACATGTAAAAGACGGATTACCAATTTAGAAGTTTAAAAACTTATCGGTAAGAATCATGGACCCCACTTTTCAATTTATTCTTGATTATCCTGAAGGCTAGTTACACCATTCCTAGCTGTCTGGAGCTCATGGAAAAGAAATATCATGCAAACATGAAAGAAATCTGGGAATTATATATATATTATTTCATATTGCAGAAAATATTTAATGCTTATTTCCACTCAAAATTTACAAAGTTTTTCTACGTGTTTCACTTTAATCTTCTCGTTAACTGAAAGGCAGCTGCACCAGCAGTAGCATCACTGCTTTACGGATGAGGAAGCTGAGACCACGGAGGGTAACAACCTGTAGCAGAGGCTGCTAGCGCCCCTCGGCATCTTCTCTGGAGCCAGGTTCCTCCACACGCTGATCTGGGCTTCCACTTGGAAGCACCTGCTGTTGTGAGCCTTCAGACTTCCTCTGGCTGCCGAGTGCTGGGCAGTGCGCTCAGCCAGGGAGCAGCACTTAATCCAAGACGGACAGAGGCTGGTGGATGCGTGCCAGGCCCTCCCTCCTCGGGTAGAGCGTGGTCAGGGTGGACTGAAGGCTGCCTGAGTTCTTTAGCAGGACTGAGCCCAGCTGACCACAGTAGGCCCCTCTTGATAACACACCTTCTGTCGGCTTCCTTCCCTTCCCTGCCACACTCCCTCATCCGCAGAGGCGCTTCCTGGAATTGCTGATAATAAATTCTGCTCTCAAATTCTTTTCTCAGGGTTTGCTTCTGGGGAAGCCAACTCAAGATGACAGCTCACCCAAGAACACACATCTAGTGTGTGGCCGAGACAAGAGCAAAGTCCTGTGGTCTCGTGACTACCAGTCTAGGGATTCTTTGTACTACCCTTAGTCTTTCTCTAAAGCAAAATATATTTTGAAGGAGTAAGACACTATCGCTTTTTACAAAAATAAATTCTCCAGTGATTAAAATGCCAAAAAGCTGGATCTTCTTGGCATTTCATTATTAGAAGATATTCTGTGTTTTCATTTCTCTCAAAGACTTTTAAATCAAAATGTTTCTACCATTGCTGCCATTGACCTCTCTCGCTAACAAAGCACCTCACTATTACAGATGTTGTTTGCATTAGATAAAATTGAGATTATACACTGACATTAATTACATGCTCTTCAACTACAATAATTGCTGTATTTTAATTAATTCCTGTTATTTGCTTTCTTATTTTGTGTTGATCAAACACAGTTTATGTCAGCCCTCTAGCAAGTGTAACATTGTAGAATGTTTCCCCTTGATTTTTGTTACTAATTATTTTCATGATATGTGAAATCAGAATTATATAAAATTGGAAAGATAATGTTTTAATTGGCTGCATCCCCAAAAGAGACAGGGAAGGTAGAGCCCTTCCTGTGAACTTGAAGAGAATCTGAATAATTATAAAATATATTTATATGATACCCTGAGTAGTGCTGAAACTTATTTAATTATATTTTTTAAATTGCTTTTTGTGTTAGCATTAAATGTTGAATTGTCAGAGTAGATTCATAGGAAACTTCAATTTACCCAACATCACACGTTAGAATGATGAACTAGATACAGGAAAACTAGGGCACAGGTGAAATGCTTTTTTCCTAAAGGAGTCTGGAACCATCAAACTCAGTTCCCCAAAACGTCCCTTTTCTCTACATTGATATCTGTTTGGTTTCAGAATTTTTGAGCAATGTATATAGAAACATTGTTCCCCCAAAGGAGCCGTTACGATTTTGGAGCATCTCCATTTATGCTTCATTAATCACACAACTTAGGTGACTACCCCGTTCTCCAACCAGACGTGCCCGTGAATGCACAAGTGCCAGGCTCATTGATGGGAAGAAATCTAGGAACACTGTGTTTAAAAGACGTTTTATCCATAGGGACTTTCCATTAGTAGATATCTTAGTTGTTTATAAAGGAGGATGGTAACGGTCGTTCATTATCCTGGAGTGCAGGTAGGGAGGGTCAATAATAGCCACTTAATGGGCCAATTCTGAAATAAAAGTAAGACTCTGATCT
The DNA here is from genome assembly GCF_057802395.1 of Ceratotherium simum simum. NCBI lineage: Eukaryota > Metazoa > Chordata > Mammalia > Perissodactyla > Rhinocerotidae > Ceratotherium > Ceratotherium simum. The sequence continues at coordinate 83,565,643 of NC_141908.1, forward strand.
CCATCAGTGAGTTTTTAGAAGTGACTTTTTCTGGTGTATTTGCTTTCCCTTTATTTTTTATATTTTCTAGCAAGGCCGAGGTGCAGCTTTTACTTATTATTCTCTAAGAAAGTAAGCCAGGTTGTGCGTCTCAAGACATCAATATCCTCTTTACCTCTTGAGCATTTGACACCTGCAAGACCAGTGAGCTTTTGTGCCAAAGGGATGATTTCTCATTAATTGATTCCACTGTTTCATTTGAAATTTGATTCTAAGTCCTCTGCACTTTTTTTCCTTCAGAGAAGAAAACAAAATGAAAAGGAAGTGGATCTTTCTAAGAGCCCAGAGAAAGTTTCACACTGTGTAATATGATAGATTCTTGAAGTCAAGGGTTTTGCAATCTTTGTGTTTTTGATTAATAGTCCAAATATAGAATAATTTATTGACTCAATATTTAGAGTTATGAGTATAGTCAAATATGAGTAGACAGGGTCACTCTTAAATTATATCGTCAACATCGTTACCATTATCTAGAGAATAAAGTCCCTTCTGTTATGTGCTATTGGTCATGGAAAGTCACAAGGCTGGACCAGATGCAAGGAGTGGGGAATACAGCCTGTTTAGTAAGAGGAACTGCAAAATCATTCGTCAAAGGGAGAGGCTCTGAAGAATTGGGCTATTATTGCAATATACTGGAGTCCCTATGATGCTTTCTATTATTCAGTAGTTATTCTTTATAACTCTTTATAATTATAACTTATAATTCTATATAATTCTTTATAATATATGATTTATATACTTTATAACTTAAAAATTCCTTCTCATCAGATCTAGCTTACTTTTTCAGTTTACTTCCCATTATTTTCCTCTGTCCTCTACTCATAAACTGATTTGGATCCTTGATTTATCTCAAGTTATCTCCAAATGGGGGTCACTGCCATTTTGCAGTTGAGGAGACAAGGCCCAACGAGGTGATACCAGGGTTCCAGGGTGGTGCCATGAGTAAGTGGCAGGCCTGGGAGCGGGCTCTGGGGCCAGCTCAGGGTTCAGGTCATCTCACCAAGCTATTCCTCCAAAGGATCAGGAACATTTTAACTCATGTATTTGTGTCTAAGCTCCAGGAAGGAAGAGCTGGGCACATTTTAGGGTCATGGTAGGCAAACTTGACTACTCATTTTTTTTTATTGTGAAATTTTTGTTGGACATTATTGTTTATCAGTCACCATATAAGTGCATCCCTCCACCCCTTGTGCCAACCCCCTACCCCCCCTAGCCTGGTAACCACCAAACAGTTCTGTCTGTCTGTGTGTTGGTTTATCTTTCCCATATGAGTGAAATCATGCACTGCTTGTCTTTCTCTTTCTGCCTTATTTCACTTAACATAATACCCTCCAGGTCCATCCATGTTGTTGTAAATGGGAAGATTTTGTCTTTTTTTATGACTGAGTAGTATTCCATGGTATATATATACCACATCTTCTTTATCCAATCATCAGTCAAGGACACTTGGGTTGCTTCCACGTCTTGGCTAGAGTGAATAATGCTGCAATGAACACAGGGGTGCATAAGCCTCTTTGGATTGTTGATTTCAGGTTCGTTGGCTAGATATCCAGTCGTGGGATAGCTGGATCATAAGGTATTTCTATTTTTAATTTTTTGAGGAACCTCCATATTGTTTTCCATAGAGGCTGCACCAGTTTGCATTCCCACCAGCGGTGGATTAGGGTTCCCATTTCTCTACAGCCTCCCCAGCATTTGTTACTTTTTGTCTTGGTGATGATAGCCATTCTAATGGGTGTAAGGTGATATCTTAGTGTGGTTTTGATTTGCATTTCCCTGATGATTAGTGATGTTGAGCATCTTTTCATGTGTATATTGGCCATCTGTATATCTTTGGAGAAGTGTCTGTTCATTTCCTCTGCCCATTTTATGATTGGGTTGTTTGTTTTTTTGTTATTCAGTTGTGTGAGTTCTTTATATATTATGGAGATTAATCCCTTGTCAGATATGTGGTTTGCAAATATTTTTTCCCAGCTGGTGGGTCCCTATTCATTTTGATCGTGGTTTCATTTGCCTTGTAGAAGCTCTTTAATCTGATGAAGTCCCACTTGTTTATTTTTTCTTTTGTTTCCCTTGTCTGAGTAGACATGGAATTCAAAAAGATCCCTTTATGGCTGATGACAAGTAGTGTACTACCTATATTTTCCTCCAGGAGTTTTATAGTTTGAGGTCTCACCTTCAGGTCTTTGATCCATTTTGAGTTAATTTTTGTGTATAGCAAAAGAAGATGGTCTACTTTCATTCTTTTGCAAGTGGCTGTCCAGTTTTCCCAACACCATTTATTGAAGAGACTTTCCTTTCTCCACTGTGTGTCCTTAGCTCCTTTGTCAAAGATTAGCTGCCTGTAGATATGAGGTTTTATTTCTGGACCTTCAATTCTGTTCCATTGATCTGTGTGTCTGTTTTTGGACCAGTACCATGCTGTTTTAATTACTATCGCTTTGTAGTATGTTTTGAAGTCAGGGATTGTGATGCCTCCAGTCTTGTTCTTCTTTTTCAGGATTGCTTTAGCTGTACGGGGTCTTTTGTTGCCCCATATGAATGTTGGCATTTTTTGTTCTATTTCTGTGAAGAATGTCCTTGGGATTCTGATTGGGATTGCATTGAATCTGTAGATTGCTTTAGGTAGTATGGACATTTTAACTATGTTTATTCTTCCAATTCAAGTGCATGGAATATTTTTCCATTTCTTTATGTCATCATTGATTTAGCTCAATAATGTCTTATAGTTTTCATTGTATAGGTCTTTCACTTCCTTGGTTAAATTTACTCCTAGGTATTTTATTCTTTTTGTTGCAATTGTAAATGGGATTTTCTTCTTCAGTTCTCTTTCTGTTAGTTGGTTGTTGGTATATAGAAATGCAACTGATTTCTGTAAGTTGATTTTGTACCCTGCCACTTGGCTATAGTTGTTGATTATTATTATTATTTTTTTCAATTTGCACTTTTTATTCTCCTTTTTTTATTGATGTTTTAATAGTTTATAACATTGTGAAATTTTGAGTTGTATATTTTTGTTTGTCCATCACCATATATATGTCTCCCTTCACCCCTTGTGCCCATCCCCTACTCCCATTTACCCTGGTAACCACAATACAGTTTTCTCTGTCCATGTGTTAGATTATATTCCATATATGAATGAGATCATACAGTGTTTGTCTTTCTCTTTCTGGCTTATTTCACTTAGCATAATACCCTCCAGGCCCATCCATGTTGTTGCAATGGGAGGATTTTGTTTTTTTTTATGGCTGAGTAGTATTCCATTGTTTATTTATACCACATCTTGTTGATCCAATCATCAGTCAAGGGACACTTAGGTTGCTTCCACTTCTTGACTATAGTGAATAATGCTGCAATGAACATAGGGGTGCATAAGCCTCTTTGGATTGTTGATTTCAGGTTTGTTGGATAGATTCCCAGTAGTGGGATAGCTGGATCATAGGGTATTTCTATTTTTAATTCTTTGAGGAATCTCTGTACCATTTTCCATAGTGGCTGCACCAGTTTGCATTCCCACCAGCTGTGTATGAGGGTTCCAGTTTCTCCACATCCTCTCCTACACTTGTTGTTTTTTGTCTTGATGATTATAGCCATTCTAACGGGCGTGAGGTGATATCTTAGTGTTGTTTTGATTTGCATTTCCCTGATGATTAGTGATGTTGAGCATCTTTTCATGTGCCTATTGGCCATCTGTATGTCTTCTTTGGAGAAGTGTCTGTTCATTTCTTCTGCCAATTTTTTGATCAGGTTTTTTGTTTTTTTGTTGTTCAGTTGTGTGAGTTCCTTATATATTATGGAGATTAACCCCTTGTCAGATACATGTTTTGCAAATATTTTCTCCCAGCTGGTGGGTTGTCTGTTCATCTTGATTCTGGTTTCATTTGTCTTGTAGAAGCTCTTTAATCTGATAAAGTCCCACTTGCTTCTTTTTTCTTTAGTTTCCCTAGTCTTAGTAGGCATGTCATACGAAAATATTCCTTTATGACCAATGTCAAATAGTGTATTGCCTATATTTTCTTCTATGAGTTTTATAGTTTCAGGTCTCACCTTCAGGTCTTTGATCCACTTAGGGTTAATTTTTGTGAATGGTGATAGCAGATGGTCCACTTTCATTCTTTTGCATGTGGCTGTCCAGTTTTCCCAACACCATTTATTGAAGAGACTTTCCTTTCTCCATTGTAAGTTCTTAGCTCCTTCGTCGAAAATTAGCTGTCCATATATGTGTGGTTTTATTTCTGGGCTTTCAATTCTGTTCCATTGATCTGTGTGTCTGTTTTTGTATCAGTACCAGGCTGTTTTGATTACTATTGCTTTATAGTATGTTTTGAAGTCAGGGATTATGATGCCTCCAGCTTTATTCTTTTTTCTTAGGATTGCTTTAGCTATTCGGGGTCTTTGTTGCCCCATATGAATTTTAGTATTCTTTTTTCTATTTCCGTGAAGAATATCATTAGGATTCTGATTAGGACTGCATTGAATCTGTAGATTGCTTTAGGTAATATAGACATTTTAACTATGTTTATTTTTCCGATCCATGTGCATGGGATGTCTTTCCATTTCTTTATGTCATCATCGATTTCTTTCAATAATGTCTTGTAGTTTTCATTGTATAGGTCTTTCACCTCCTTGGTAAGATTTATTCCCAGATATTTTATTCTTTTTAATGCAATTGTAAATGGTATTATCTTTTTGAGGTCTCTTTCTGTTAGTTCGTAATTAGCATACAGAACTGCAACTGATTTTTGTAGATTGATTTTGTACCCTGTAGTTGTTGATTATTTCTAATAGTTTTCCAATGGATTCTTTAGGGTTTTCTATATATAAAATCATGTCATCTGCAAACAGTGAGAGTTTCACTTCTTCGTTGCCTGTTTGGATTCCTTTTATTCCTTTTTCTTGCCTAATTGCTCTGGCCAGAACCTCCATTACTGTGTTGAATAAGAGTGGCGAGAGTGGGCACCCTTGTCTTTTCCCTGTTTTCAGAGGGGTAGCTTTCAGTTTTTCCCCATTGAGTATGACATTGGCTGTGGGTTTGTAGTCTATGGCCTTTATTATGTTAAGGTACTTTCCTTCTGTACCCATTTTGTTGAGAGTTTTTGTCATAAGTGGATGTTGGATCTTGTCAAAAGACATCTCTGCATCGATTGAGATGATCATATGGTTTTTATTCCTCGTTTTGTTAATGTGGTGTATCACATTGATTGATTTGCGGATGTTGAACCATCCCTGTGTCCCTGGTACAAATCCCACTTGATCATGGTGTGTGATCTTTTTAATGTATTGCGGTATTCGGTTTGCCAATATTTTGTTGAGGATTTTTGCATCTACGTTCATCGGGGATATTGGTCTGTAGTTTTCCTTCTTAGTATTGTCTTTGCCTGGCTTTGGTATCAGGGTGATGTTGGCCTCATAGAATGTGTTGGGAAGTGTTCCATCTTCCTCTATATTTTGGAATAGTTCGAGAAGGATAGGTATTAAATCTTCTTTAAACGTTTGGTAAAATTCTCCAGAGAAGCCGTCTGGTCCTGGACTTTTATTTTTGGGGAGGTTTTTGATTACTGTTTCAATCTCTTTACTTGTGATTGGTCTATTCAGGTTCTCTGTTTCTTCTTGATTCAGTTTTGGGAGGTTGTATGAGTCTAGGAATTTATCCATTTCTTCTAGATTATCCAATTTGTTGGCATATAGTTTTTCATAGTATTCTCTTATAATCTTTTGTATTTCTGTGGTATCTGTTGTAATTTCTCCTTTTTCATTTCTAATTTTATTTATTTGAGCCTTCTCTCTTTTTTTCTTGGTGAGTCTGGCTAAGGGTTTGTCAATTTTGTTTATCTTCTCAAAGAACCAGCTCTTTTTTTCATTGATCCTTTCTACTGTTTTTTAATTTCAATTTCATTTATTTCTGCTCTGATTTTTATTCTTTCCCTCCTTCTGCTGACTTTAGGCTTTGTTTGTTCTTCTTTTTCTAATTCTGTTAGGTGTAGTTTGAGGTTGCTTATTTGGGCTTATTCTTGTTTAAGGTGGGCCTGTATTGCTATGAGTTTCCCTCTCAGGACTGCTTTTGCTGCATCTCATATGAGTTGGTATGGTGTAGTTTCATTTTCATTTGTCTCCAGAAATGATTTGATTTCTCCTTTAATTTTGTCAATGATCCATTGGTTGTTTAGTAGCATGTTATTGTGTCTCCACAGCTTTGTCACTTTCCCAGTTTTTTCCTTGTAGTTGATTTCTAACTTCATGGCATTATGGTCTGAAAAGATGCTTGTTATGATTTCAATGTTCTTAAATTTATATAAGCATGCCTTGTTTCCCAACATATGGCCTATTCTTGAGAATGTTCCATGTGCGCTTGAAAAGAATGTGTAATCTCCTGTGTTTGGATGGAGTGCACTGTAAATGTCTATTAAGTCCATCTCATCTAGTTTTTCATTTAGGTCCATTATTTCCTTATTTGTTTTCTGTCTGGATGATCTGTCCATTGAGGAGAATGAGGTTTTAAGATCCCCTACTATTATTGTGTTGTTGTTAATATCTCCTTTTAGATTTGTTAATAGTTGCTTTATGTACCTTGGTGCTCCTGTATTGGGTGCATATATATTTAAAAGTGATATGTCTTCTTGGGAGTGTCCTTTTTATCATTATATAATGCCCCTCTTTGTCTCTTATTACCTGTTTTATCTTGAAGTCAACTTTTTCTGATATAAGTATGGCAACACCTACTTTCTTTTGTTTGCCATTAGCTTGGACTGTTGTCTTCCATCCTTTCACTCTAAGCCTGTGTTTGTCTTTAGAGCTGAGATGTGTTTCCTGGAGTCAGCATATTGTTGGGTCTTGTTTTTTAATCCATCCCACCACTCTGTGTCTTTTGATTGAAGAGTTCAGTCCATTTGCATTTAGGGTAATTATTGATATATGGGGGCTTGTTGTTGTTATTTTATCGCTCTTTTTCTTGTTCTTTTGCATTTCTTATGTTTCTTGTCCCATGTGTTTTGGGCTACTAATTCAGTTTGGTAGTTCTGTATGGGGGTTCTCTTAGTTTTCTCTTTCTTTATCATGTGTGATTCTGTTCTGATTATTTGGTTAGTAGTTACCATGAGGTTTGTATAAAAAATCTCATGGATGTGATAGTCCATTTTTTGCTGACCTCTTATTCCCTTAGTCTAAGTCGATTTGATCCCTTTCCTCTTCCCCTTCTAAGTTATTGTTGTCACATCCTATTCCTTCTTGTGTTGTGCATTCGTGTTTAACATGAGGTTATATTTATGCTTGCTGCTTACCTTTTCTTGATCTTTGGTTTTATAATTAAGTGTTTACTAATCTATTTTGATAGGGGACTGCAGTTTTTCTGGTTTTGTCTACCTATTTTCCTCCTTGTTCAAAACTTTGAATCCCCTTTCTCTTTTTTTCCTCAGGGATGAGGGCCTTCTTGAGCACTTCTTGTAGTGGGGGTCTTGGGGCAGTGAACTCCCTTACCTTTTATTTATCTGGGATAGTTATTATTTCTCCATCATATCTGAAGGATATTTTTGCTGGATAGAGTATTCTTGGCTGAAAGTTTTTGTCCTTCAGAATTTTGAATATATCGTTCCACTCTCTCCTAGCCTGTAATGTTTCTGTCGAGAAATCAGCTGAAAGCCTGATAGGAAACCCTTTGTATGTTTTTTTTTTTTTTCTGTCTAGCTACCCTTAATACTTTTTCTCAGTTGTTGACTTTTGCCAGCTTTACTACTATTATGTCTTGGAGAGGGTCTTTTCATGTTGATATATTTAGGAGATCTATTGATTTCATTCACTGGTATTTCCAGATCCTTCCCCAGGTTTGGGAAATTCTCAGATATTATTTCTTTGAACAAGTTCTCTGCTCCTTTTTCCATCTCTTCTCGCTCTGGAATACCTATAATCCTTATATCGGATTTCCTAATTGAGTCGGATATTTCTCGGAGAGTTTCTTTTTAGTCTTAGTTCTCTTTCCTCCTCCATCTGGAGCACTTCTGCATTGTTGTCCTCAATATTGCTAATTCTTTCCTCCATATTGTCAGCTCTGATGCTTAAGGCCTCCAGATTTGTCTTTATCTCCTCTATTGTGTTTTTCATCTCTAAGATTTCTGATTTTTTTTTCCTAGTTTCAATCTGTTTTGTGAAGAAACTCCTGATTTCATTGATTTGTCTGTCTGTGTTTTCTTGTATTTCATTAAGCTTTTTTATGATGGCTATTTTGAATTCTCTGTCATTAAGGTTATACATTTCTGTGTTTTCTGGGTTGACTTCTGGGTGCTTGTCATTTTCCTTTTGGTCAAGAGATTTAATATATTTTTGCATGGTGGCTGTCAGTGTTGGCTTACTTTTCCTCATAGTGAAAATATATGGTCGCAGTTTCCTCTTTCTGCCACTGGGTGGGGGTCAAGGGCTGTGTATTCTGGCTCGCCTCAATCCATGGGCACTCTCCCGTCAGCCCCTGGCTGATCTAAGGCGTGGCTGAGTGGAGGCTGCTGGGGGGGGAAGTGTGGGAACAGCTGGAGCTGGAGCGTGGGAACAGCTGAGACTGGAGCACAGCCAGGTCGAAGCAGCTGGGGCTTGGGTGCGGGTGGGTTGAAGCAGCTGCTGGGCTGAAGAAGCTGGAGCTGGAGATTGCTGGGCCAAAGAAGGAGGAGCCGGAGCACCACTGGGCCAAAGAAGCTGGAACTGGAGTGTGGTGGGCCAAAGTTGCTGACACCAAGTCAGCTGGAGCCTGAGCACAGGCCAAGCTGAAGCAGCAGGATCCAGGGGGCGGGGGGGCAGTCAAGCCGAAGGAGCTGGGGCTGTGGCACCGTGGAGCCAGGGATGCTGGGGCCGTGGCTTGGTCCAGCTTGAGCAGCTGGGGCTGTGGCATGGTGGGGCCTGAGCTGCCGCTGCCTCTGGTGCAGGGGCACAGGCTCACCCCACTGCTGGTCGGGCCCGGGCACCTGGGGGCCACAGCCTGTAGGGGCAAGGCACAGTCACACTGCCCCTGCTGGTGGGCCCCGGGTGCCTGGGGGCTGCTGCCTCTGGGGATGCGGCTGAGCTGAATCGCCACTGTGCTGAAGCGCCAGTGGGGTGGGGTGGGATGGGGTGGGTGGGGGAGGGGCGCTTACTTTCACCTCCCCAATCTCAGAGGTTTCTCGCCTCACTGTCACTCTCTGCTCTCCTGAGGGGCTAGCTTGTTGAAACTACCCTCGCAACAGTTCTGCTCCCTCCGTAGGGGGATCCCCACCAGCTGTGAGGGGTCTTGGAGAGCGCCCATTTTCACGCAGCAAGCTGACCCTCCCCCTCCTCTGATAGACATGGTCTCAGTCTCTGGGTCGAAATCCTTGGGGAAGGAAGGGAGCTCCTCTTTCCTCGTTCCACTTACTCTGGGGATTCTAGCACCTCTATCCTCGGGTGTACGGCTGCCTGTGTGCCTCAGACATCCCCTGTGTTGTGTGAATAGCTTCTGTTGGAATATGAATGTCCTTTTTGTTGTGTCTTAGAGGGGAGAGTTCAATGGGTAAAGCTCACTCCGCCGTGATGCTGATGTCACTCTTGACTACTCATTTTTGAAAAATGCTGATCTTAGACACCAGTTAAATTTCCTATACTGTTAGCTGGTTTTGCCTAGGTCAAATGTTTTCTCTGCTTTCAAGTTCAAAAGGATCCCTTCTCTCTGCACGTAATTATGCAGTCATGTGCTGCACAATCACATTTTGGTCAGCAACAGACCGCATAGACTATGGTGGTCCCATGAGATTAGCACCATCTAGCCCAGGTCTGTAGTCATAGAGTGCACTCTAGCATGTGTAAGTGCACTCTAGCATGTTTAAGTGCACTCTATGACGTTCACACAATGACGACATTGCCTAATGATGCATTTCTCAGAACATGTCGTTAAGCGATGCATGACTGTGATGCCATTCTCAGTTTCCTTGGAGATGTACTGCAACTATCTGTTTTTTCTTTACGATAATAAACTGTCTTCACAATGAGTAAAGTAGCTCATGCTATGATTTTTTCCCCTTTGCCTTTTCCAGTGGAAAATAATGGAATTCTTTTAGTCATAACTGCATAATCTCATGTCCTTGAACTATTCTTATCCTGTTTCAGCATCTCTAAAGTTAGACTGTTTCGTGGCATTTTATCCTTCTCTCATGGTGGGTGGTTCTGTGTTTGATGACACTCTCATTAGTGTGCTGTGAAAGAACACTCCCAAACCTCAGGCCATTGGCAAGTTCTCCATACTCATGTCCTCAGACTTTAGAATAAAACCCATCCTCAATATCATCTCAAAAGTTACCCATTGATTTCCACTTCAAGCAGGGACACAAATAGGGAGGGCAGAAGCTTAGTGACTAAGCATAAGACAACTACTGGCCCAGTGGTAGTTGGCAGTGTCACCAGAACCTCAGTCACCTGATGCGTGTCCTGCCCCTTGCCATCACTGCATTTAGCATCCTCGAGGTGTCTCTCATGCTGTTGAGTGGCACCTGTCTCCTGACCTCCCTGAGGGCATCTTTTCCTTCGCCGTAGTCACTGAATGGCCGCATGTGCTTCCTGATGCTGCCTCTGCCCTCCTCCTGGCACTCTGCGCCAACCATCACAGCAATGGAGCAGGTGGGAACCACTCCCCACCCCCATCTGGTAAAGCTCACTGCTTCACAGCCCAGAACTGAGCTGGCTTGTGGGCTCTCAGTTTCTCGGATATGTCTCATGCTGCTGCTCTCTTTAAACAATGATTGATCTAATTATCATTTTCCCTCTCCACTCTACCCCACTCTCCAGAACCTGGGCAAGTTTCCTCGGGGCTGAATCAGATGACAATTTGAATAACTCAAAATCATTACTTCATCCTAAAGCCCAACCAGATTCCAAGACCAAAGTAAATCTGTGTACCTAGACTCTGTCCTCACTCTCAACGTCCTCCCTCCTCTCTCCACCCCTGTCATACACCCAAGGAAGGTAAGGGGCAGTCACTGTCTTCTCCTTGGGCTACTCTCAGCTCAAATGCTCTGAGTCACCATGTCCCTTCTCAGGGTTCCATCATGTCCCTTCTCAGTGTTCCTGCATCCTGTGCAGCCCACCTGCTTCTGTTCAGCCAGAGCACCCAGATCATGTGAGAGAAGACCCGTGAGGCTCCTCCTGAACAAACTCGGTGTGGCCTCTCCCTCTCCTGGCAATGCTCCTCTCCTGTCTCTTGCTTTGTTAAACTTTGTCATCTCTAATTTCCTATCCATTGACATGGGGCTGTAACTGAATCCCCAGATGTGTACTCATCGCAGTTTCTGACCGCTGGATCAGGAAACAGCCAACCTGCGTCTGTAGACCTGCCATAGATAAGCGATTGATGTGCAAATTGAGCTAAGAGTTGTTTGAATCAAGCTGCTCTTCAGACACAGATTAAGAAAGGAATATCTGTAAGCCCATAAATTTTTGATGAAGGGAATTGAGAACAACGCATTCTGCTTTTCTATTTCCAGTACTGACTCTGGACAGGGCTCTCCTTTGGATAAATAAAATCATCCAGAGAACCTCTATCTCTGAGAGAGTTTTGCTATAATAAAAAAAAGAAAATTTGAGAAAACATTTTGGAGTCCTTACAAAGATGCAAAATAGATGGTTTAAATGGGACAGGAGCAGGAACCTCATGATAGAAGTTATGGAAAGTGAGTTGCCCCATATAGGAAGAGAACGTGGCAATCGTGTAGTTGAGATAAGCCATACAGCATCCAGAAGTGCTTGAAAACATAGCTAACATCCTTTACATACTTAGCTGAGTTCATAAGAGAGAAAGGAAATCCCAGAGACAAAATGATCAAGGAAATCATACCACGTCATCTGCTTTATTTTGTTCTTACCACTTATCAGTTGGCACCTTCACTTATTTTTAAAGAATAAATAATTTAGAAAATAATTTGGGGAATAGAAGACATGACATAAGGGCAGAAGAATTTGGAGAGAGTTTGTGATTAATTCCACTAATGTTTACATTTGTAATTGGCTATGTTGATTCTGCATTCAATAAAAATTATGTCTTCTAATATTTTTCAAATTATTATATGCTGTCTTAAATGGTAGTCTATTGTAGAAATGATTAGAGTTTCTTCATAAAAAATTTTGTTCTTGCTAGAAAGTAGAAAGTGTTTTGTGTTCTTTATCCCTTTCAGATATGTTTCTTTAAAGTTCTTCAAGGAAAATGTTTGTTTTCGAGCTCACGCAGCAGTTAGCTTTATTGTGGGATACATCATCAGTGTGGTGGACTTTGGTCAGCTTCATGGCCGCTGACCATTGTGTGGACGACTTTCACAGAATATTTGGGAATATTTCCCACAGTTAGTGCTGTCACGTGACATAAGAGCCAGCACTCAGTGTCCCCGTGTCACTGAGTGCGGGCAAAGGTGTGTGGCCTGAGGTGCACCAATCACAGACTCAGAAGGCTTCCACCAGGCAGGGAACACTCAGAAGAAGCAGGTTCTGCACAGAATGGAGCTTTCAGGTTCCTGTCAAGATGGTGCTTCTGGCTCCTCTGCCCAAAACCAACACTGAAGAAACTATAGAAGGAAAAGGCCAGTCTAAATTCTAGGAACTAACAATAACAAAATCCCCAGTAACTGAGGCATCCCGGGAAGCTGGAGACGTGTGGGAAGTAGCTGACTGCAGCTGGGGGAGAGGCTTCCCAAAGGGCAGCAGGACAGGTCGGGGACAAGCTGTTGAGTTCTGCTTCTGCCTCTCTTGGACATTGCTTTGGTGTGCTCACTGCTGCCCTTTCACTGTAGAGACCTGGTCAGTGCTGCCAGCAGGGAAATGTCAGGGCAGTGCAAAGCCTTGCTGGTGTGAGAAGAAGACGGAAGCAGGAGGAGGCTGACCAGGAGCCCACGAATGCTCATTCCCACACTCTCACACTGTCCAGCCCCCAGGGCTGGTGCACACAGTCAGGAGACTATATTCCCAAAATGGTACACCTTCAAAGAGTTCAACCTGCCCAAGGAGTCGCTTGGTGGAGGGACCGCAAAGAGAACGGGGTACTGAGCAATGGTCCTGTGGTCCTTAGGGCTCTCTCCACACTAGGCCATCCCCTCTCTCTCCTTAAATTTGCCAGGGCTGACATGGGCTAGGGCTGGACCTTAAGCCCTCCCACATTACAAATACCAGGCAGAGTACCATCAGAAATAACACGGGCTTGCCACTCAAAATGACGAGACACCTGAGGATTGTGGATGTTGTGAAAGAGAAGAAACAGCTGAGCAGCATGTGCCATTTCAAGCCGGATTGGTGTCAGAAACAGAACAAAAGTAAAAAAATAAAACATATTAAATGTATTTAAGGAGATAAGGAAGATACTAGCAAATTAAAACAAGAAATATAAGGAAAACAAGAAGTTATAAGGAAGTGGAGACATACATTATGAACAATCCAGTAAAAATGAGGTTTAGGATAAAGAGTAGGATGGACATTGGAAGATTAGACTGAAGCAGACTCCCGGCAGTAGGAAGAGTGGATAAAAGGAAGGAAAATATAAAAGAAAATATAAACTATATAGAAGATAAAAAGTGACAGCATATGGATAAGAAGGATTCCAGGAGGGGAGGTAAGAACAAAGAGAGATGAAAATATCTGAAGGAATGATTAAGAGAAATTTCTCAGAATTAAGAAGAAGATGAAGGACCTCAGTTTGAAAGAGCTCAGAATGTCAGGTAGGAGAGAGAAAGAAAAAAAATGATACCTTTACATACATTACCGAAAAATTTAGGAGAATTGCCAAGTGTAATTTTTAAAAGTTAAATATGTGGTTTTTATACAAATACAGGATGGGCGAGTGTCAAAGATTTTTTTTCAACTAGGACTAGTGTGATGATAAATTTGTCCAAAGAACATTTGAGGGACAAGGATTTAAGTAGTTGATTAGGAAAAAGATTTTTAACAAAAGAATGTTAGAATAAAATGGCTAAATTTATACAAAATTAGTTATTAAAGTTCTACAGGGCAATAGAACCATAATCTGTGTGATTAGCTTTTTCTAGTGGACAGAAATCTACAGGTTTACATGTGACTTCATGGTGTCTGAAAGTCAAGCACTGGTACATTCCCCAAGTAGTTAAATAGTCCCTAAGAAAGCCTATTAAATGATGACCCAGGAGCCCTTGACTGATGAATGGATAAAGAAGATGTGGTGTATATATACCATGGAATACTACTCAGCCATAAAGAAAGACAAAATCATCCCATTTGCAACAACATGGATGGACCTGGAGGGTATTGTGTTAAGTGAAATAAGCCAGAAAGAGAAAGACAAACAGGGCATGATTTCACTCATATGTGGAAGATAAACCAACACACGCACAGATAGAACTGTTTGGTGGTTACCAGGGGCTAGGGGGGTCGGTGGTGGGCACAAGGGGTGGAGGGATGCACTTATATGGTGACTGACAAACAATAATATACAACAAAAGTTTCACAATAAAAAAAATAAAGAAATAAAAAAAACAAAACAAAACAAAAAAAATGATGACCTAGGGGGATGGAGCGGGGACAGGCCACCCACCTCTGTGCCGTATTTCCCAATTGGTATTTTTCTTCCTATCAGGTCTTGCATATAGAGGTAACAGCAAACCGATTTCAAGCACTCTCCAAGCTGCTGTTCTTTTGTTGACCTCTTTGGGTCGTCCTCACATGAATCGGTCTTTTGTGGTTATTTTTGTTTCTATCACATCTCTCTGGGTAACCTGTGCTCCTGCATTGCCCTCATTGTAAAAACTGTAATTCTTTACTGGGGAGAGTAGCAGGAGTCGGGCAATTTTGCTTTGATCTCATTACTACAAACTGAGCCAACCTAATGTCATTCTTTTCACTGTACCATTTAATACAGGAGTGCAAGAATTTAGTGCACCAGAATCCACTATGAAACTTGTTTTTAATTTTTACTTAGTAGATATGGCATGGTGTCTGGTACCTTGTACTTTCACCAAGATAAACAGGAAACTTTGAAGTTTGTCCACTGACATTTGAGAAACACTCATTTTAGGGTCTCTCAGCAACTTCTGAAGCAGGTTTTTATTTTCTATTGTCCTGGATCCAGGAGAGGACCTGTGACTGTGTTTGGAGGAAAACAAAATCTTGCCATGTAAGGCTAATCCCTCACCAGCAAATCTGATTTAGTAAACAATCCATCTCTACCTTGCCTGACAAAAGGAAGAGAATGCATTTCAATTGCAAAATATCTTTAAAAAATAAATTTGGTGTCTGAAGACAGGCTAAACCTCTATGCCAGATCTAACCTGTGTTCTCAGGCTTCAGTGGATGAAGTTGCTTCTGCAGGGAAGTCATGATTTCCGCTGCGGTAGAGCCAATCAATGAAATGATATCATATTATTTTAGGGTTGAACTGGATTATGACTATATCAGATTTTATCTCAGCAGATTCTGAAAACTAGTCTTGAGTCTTAAGGTGAGTAATGACAGGCACTTAAGAAATCTGTCTCTACTGTGAGTTCTTGCCCACAGAGGTAGATTAATCCCTTTGGTTACCTGCCTGCAATTCCAGTGTATAGTCCCCGGAGAGAGATGGTGTGATTACTGGGGCAGGGTCCATCCTATGAGGACTGATTCTTTCCCTTTAGGGATAACACAGAGACAAAGCATAATTTTTTCTGGAAAAAAATCTTGATTAAAAGAAAGAGGCTTGGGCTGGCCGAGTGGCATAGAGGTTAAGTTCACACACTCTGCTTCAGCAGCCCAGGGTTTGCTGGTTTGGATCCCAGGCACAGACCTACACACTGCTCATCAAGCCATGCTGTGGTGGTGTCCCACATACAAAATCGAGGAAGATTGGCACAGATGTGAGTGCAGGGCCAATCTTCCTCACAAAAAAAAAGAAAAGAAAAAGAAAAGAAAGAAGCTTAAATTACTTCTTCAACATGACAAGTGAATAAAAAAGAAAATAAAGAGAACAGAACAAATACCTTCTGACATGCTGTTTATCAATCCGCTGCAGTGACCACTCAGTGCTTCACCAAACCTTGGCTTCCTTTTTCTCTACTTTCCCCTAAAGTGGTTCAGAGGAGCTCGCTGCTCCACTCACTGTTCTGCTGATTTTCCTGGGAAATGTAGGTATTGGCTTTAGCCCCTCCCTGTGTTGCCGTCTGTAGGAATCTGAACCAGTCTCCTCAGTGATGCTCAGCCTGTACTCACCTGCAGGAGCCTGTGAAGAAAAGCTGAGTGGGGTTCCCACTTTTCAGAGTGGCTCTCTTTAGGGGGGCATGTAGGTCACATTAAGAAATAGAAAAAACCTGAGTTCTCAGATCTTATCCGTAGTCCATCTATCAGTCATTAATTATCATGACGATGCTACATAACAAATGACTATGCAACGTCGGTGGCCTCCAACAACAGGTGTTTATTGCTCGTGTCTGGGTGGTCAGCCAGGTGGCTCTGCTGATCTTAGCTGGGCTGGCTCACATGTCTAAGGGTTGGTTGGCTATTGACTGGTCTAGGCTGGTTGTTATGGGTTGAATTGTATCCCCCCAATTTCATATATTGAAGTCCTAACCCCCAGTACTTCAGAATGTGACTTTATTTGGAAATATGGTTGTTTATAATTGCTTTATGCAGTTGTTTTTAAAATAAGGTAAAAGAAAATAGTTTCAAAACCCATTATCTGATAAAAGACTTGTGTACAAAATATACAAAAATCTTAAACTTGACCACAAGAAAATAAAGAACCCAATTTAAAAAATGGGGAAAATATTTGAACAGACACCTCACCAAAGATGATAATACAGATGGCAAATAAGCATGTGAAAAGATGTTCAACATCGTCTGTTAATAGGGAAATGCAAATTAATATAACGATGAGATACCTTCACACACCTATTAGAATGGCCAAAATCTAACACACCTGACAACACCAATTGCACATGAGGATGCAGAGCAACAGGAACTCTCATTTACTGCTAGTGGGAATGTAAAATATTATTGCCACTTTGCAACAGAGTTTGGCAGTTTCTTACAAAGCTAGACTGTGTTGTACCGTACGATCCATCAATTGTGCTCCAACTGATTTGAAAATTTACATTCACACAAAGACTTGCATGTGAAGTTTTATAGCAGCTTTGTCATAAACACCCCAAATTGGAAGCAATCAAGATGTCATTCAATAGGTGAGTGGGTAAACAAACCATGGCACAGCCATACAGTGGAATACATTCCAAAAAGGACTGAGCTATCAAGCCATAGAAAAGTATAGATAAATCTTAAATGCATATTTTTAAGTGAAAAAAGCCAGTTTGACAAAGATTCCATTTATGACATTCTGGAAAAGGCAAAACTATAAAGATAATAAACAGATCAGTGACTGATAGTGATGTGGGGAGTGGGGAGGGTTGAAGAAGCAAAGCACACAGGTTTTGTTAGAATGGTAAACTAATCTGTGTGGTATTCAAATGGTGGATACAAGAATTTCTGCATTTGTCAGAATCTATAGAACTTTACAACACAAAGAATGACCATAATGTATGCAAATTGAAAGTGGTCCCTGGAAAAGAAGCTCTGACAAGAAGCAGAATCAGAAATCTACAGAGCTGAAAATATGGACCATTTCTTATGGAAAAGGAAGCATAACTAGGAGTTTAGAGCCAAGAGCCCAGAAGACCAAGCAGAGAGCCTTGATAAATTAGTCTTAGGAAGAAAAACTGGGGTCCATTGGAGAAACTAGTGACATACCCACGTGGATTTCAATATTGCTATAGAAGAGTGATTATAATATGCCTACTGTTTCATTTTTTGGAAAATGACTATCTGTTGACTCCTGTTAACTGGGAACTTGTGTAATCCCCTCCCCTCAAATCTGGGTTGGCTCCATGCTTCTCTTTAGACCAACAGACAACAGGCCAAGAGTGAAGACCAACAGAATATAGAGACAAGCAGAGAAAACCATTAGAATACAGCGACAAGCAGTGAGGACCAATAAAACTTAGAGACAAGCAGTGAGGACCAATAGAACACAGAGACAAGCAATGAGGACCAAGAGAACACAGTGACAAGAAGTGAGGATGATTAGAACACAGGGACAAGCAGTGACGACCAATAGAATACAGCGACAAGCAGTGAGGATCATTAGAACACAGTGACAAGCAGTGAGGACCAATAGAACACAGTGACAAGCGGTGAGGACCAATAGAACACAGTGACAAGTGGTGAGGATCATTAGAACACAGGGACAAGCAGTGATGACCAATAGAACACAGCGACAAGCAGGATCATTAGAACACAGGGACAAGCAGTGAGGACCAATAGAACACAGTGACAAGCAGCGAGGACCAATAGAACACAGTGACAAGCAGTGAGGACCAATAGAACACAGTGACAAGCAATGAGGACCAATAGAACACAGCGACAAGCAGTGAGGTTCATTAGAACACAGTGACAAGCAGTGAGGACCAATAGAACACAGTGACAAGCAGTGAGGACCAATCGAACACAGTGACAAGCAGTGAGGACCAAGAGAATACAGTTACAAGCAGGGAGGACCAATAGAACACAGTGACATGCAGGGAGGACCAATAGAACACAGTGACAAGGAGTGAGGACCAAAAGGACACGGAGATAAGCAGTGAGGACCAAGAGAACACAGAGGCAGCAGTGAGGACCAAGAGAACACAGAGACAAGCAGTGAATTCCTGCAGCTTCTCCCTGTCCCACGGCACCAGCTGCCCATCAGTTGATGGTGAATAGAGCTCTGATTAGCACCATTCAATTGTGGTAAGGACTTTTGATGAAAGACTACGTGTCACTGCTTTAGTGAATAATAATTTATAGGTGAATGACTCATATTATTTCGTTCCATTTATTTTTGTTTTAAAGGTATCATAAAATTTATTTAAATTTTTTGAATTTTAAAGAGTCTTAAATGAGATATTGTCTATATAAAAGTACAACTCAAGGTAAGATTTGACTGGGTGACATGTGGTAAGAAGAAAATTGCCTTCAGAAATTGCTGGACTCTGGGTCTGAATTGAAGAAAAAAGAACTTGAGGGAAGTGTGGTGTTGCCCAGCAACTTGAGTTTGTTTCAGAGAAGTCACCAGTTGCTTGAATTTAATCTAATCTATGGGTTGTGGTTGTTTTTCTTCTTGTTTGTTTCACCCTTTTATTGAAACAGAAGAACTAGTTTCTTCAGTGAACGAGGAAAAGACCTAGCATGTTAGGCCTGTGACTCCAGGACATCAACTTGAGGGTCTTACAGTAGAAATTCCATCATGAATGGCATCAATGCTTGGTCCTCACTTGTGGTTCTTCTGAGTCAAGTAGAGAGAAATAAGCAGCCCCGCCAAATGCAGCAAAACGACATGTTAGTGGTCAGATAACAAAGAGGATCTCCATTCCCTCTACCCAAGAAAACTAGTCAGAACAACAACAAAATACCGCAAACTCTCTAAAGCCTACGAAGTGACCAAGAAATGAGACTTCAGAGCAGCCCAACACCTCCACGTGAAGTCAAGTCCCAGGGACTGGGTTGAAATCATTAATCATCATTGACCAGGATTCCGTCACAAATCCTGTATCTAAAATGCTGTTGCAATCTTTAAAAAGCTGGCTAAATTATGCCTGTTCCTTCTGAGTATTCCTAAAGGTAGGAGGATCCTATCCAAAACATAATTATTTTAAATATGTTGTCCTGAGGTTCCACGAAATAGAACCACCTAGTGTGCTAGCCCCAACTCAGGCTTTCTTCTGTGGAACTCCTGAATTGGGCTGCTCAGCACTCTTTCCTCATTTTAGTAACAGTATCCAGATTTTCCTTTGTGGAACCAGCTATCCCACACCCTCAGTCCATGTGACTGTTTTGAATAATGCCACTCCAGCTTGAGGAATAATCATGAGACTGGCCAATCAGAATTCTAGGAATTGGTTCAGGAACTGGCAGGTGATCCAATTAGAACCAACGAGAATGACCACATCTGGACTTCTCTTGACACTGTTTTGAGACATGTTTTCTTTCCCCCAGTGAGGTGCGGCTGGTATAGTGCAAGACTCTAGCTGCTGGTGACCACCCTTCCTGTCACTTGCAGAGACCCTGGGAACGAAGCCAACACAGAAGCGTGCAGAGAGACAAATTTCTGGCAATACCATTTAAATACTTGGATTCTGTCAACTCTGAAGCTGTGTTGATTCCTGTACTATTCATTTTGTAAGCCAGAAAATTCTCTTATTTTTAAATGAGTTTGGGTTAGCTTTTAATTAGCTGTAAACATAAGGATTCTGACTAAAGTAGTCATCAGATCAGAATTTTTTGTGTCAATTACATCAGTTACCTACTGCTACATTATAAGTAACCACCAAGTCTCAGTCAGCATTTTGCTCCTGTATCTGTAGGTTGGCGGGGTGGGGTAGGGCATCGGCTGATCTAGGGTGGGATTGGCTGCGGCTCTGCTGATCTCGGCTGGGCTTTCACACTCATCTGGCAGTCGGCTGGTCAAGGCTGGGCTGAGCTGGATTAATCTGGCCCTGCTCCATCTGTGTCTCGTCCTCCTCCTGAGACCAGCTGGCTGGGTTAAGCGTCTGTTTCTCATGGCCATGGCAGAAGTGCCCGTGCGCAGGCCTGATCACAGGTGCTTTCCAAGGCTCTGCCTGATCATCTAGTAACATCCCACTGACCCAAGCAAGCCACACGGCTCAGCAGAGATCAGGGGTGGGGATGCGTGCCCACCCACAGCAGGGGGCGCTTATGCTTAGGGTGGAGGGAGGAGAACCTTGAAAGAGTCGTCCAGCCTCTTGCATTGAGAATGAGAATGTTTTAACAGCCACCCCAGCTGATCCTATGCACACTAAAATTTGGGAACTACAGGTGCTAACTGCCTCATCTGGGGCTTAAAAAATTCTGATGCTTAATCCCAACCCCCGGAGGGTTTAATTTAACGGGATCTGGGCATTGGTGTTTTAAAGAAAATGATTCCTGGTTAAGAACCACTCTCCTAGAAGAACTTGAGTTCCAGAGGAGATAACTTGTGTTTCTCCCATCTGCTGGAGTTTTTTATAGAGATGAAATCAGGGGGGGCGTATGAAGGGGAAACCAAATCACAGAGAAGCAGCTCTTACAGACCAGCCCGCAAACAAGTCTTCACAGGACATCTCCTCTGTGCTGGTGTTGCCCAGCACCGGGGAAGTTGTGGAAGATACTAGAGGTGCAGACTTGCCCGCATGAAGCTGAGGGTCCTCAGGAAGACGACGACATGTAAATATTTACAAACAATTAAATAACAACAAGTATGCAAAGCGCTGCAAAACACGTGTACCGGCTGCTGTGGGAAGGAGTGACAGACTGTGTCCACGTGCAAATCCATCCAGCACAGTAGGAAGACAAGTGCAGAGGAAGGAAGGGACGTTTTAAGTGGAAAAGTCAGAGACACGGCTCGATTTTGTAACTAGTCTCTCCTCTTGAATCCTTTTGTGTCATTACTGCTTAGTCATCTGTCTTAAATTGAAAGGATTCAGCAGGAGTCATTTCTTAGAACCATTCTAAGAGATGTGAGAGCTGGGCCATTAATAACACCTTCAACTGGCTCATGAGCTGGAATCTGGGCAGCCTTGTTGATCCTAGTTGACTCCAGCCCTCTAGGGAGTAAAAGCGTTTCTATAGTGTAGTGTCTGTCACACATGCTGCATTGTGCATATCTGGATGTGATTCTAAAACTGCCTCTGCTCAACAAGTGAGACTTGGCAAAGTTATAATTAAATCATAGGCAGGATTATAATTCATTCCATCTGGCAAGACTGCCCTTTGGGTTGATGTTCCAACAGGTGAGAATCCTAACAAGAGTTCTGCCCAAAGAGAATTACTATCAGCAGAAAGAGTTGGTTTTCCAGTCCTGGAATTATGTATCTTCCTTGCCACCTTGTTTCACAAACTTATTATAAGACTTTTATTTAGTTACTCATTATTCAAGTAAATCTATAATGTTTTTGAATTCATCAGAAATGAGTTCATTGCCAGACTGATTTATTAGAGGCATTAAGTGATTTTCTAACTGACTTTTTGATATTTTACCTACTGTGAACATTTAAAAATTATTTAAATATTTTAAATCGAAAGATGCCAATGTTTTCAATTTTGCCTAGTCAATGGTCTTTCCATGATCTTTGCAGAAATCGACCCCCCAAAATAAGTTCATTTTAATTTAGTTATTTGACTAGTTCAAATACTGTTTTGGGAAGATTCTTAAGGGCATCTTTATGAGTGATCTGGAGAGTTCAAAAATAAAAATTGATAGATTTTAATAGTTCTTTGATTTGTTAACCATGAAATATGAGTTACATCCTTGCTGATATTCCAAATTTCTAATGAATAGAATTAAGGGAGATAACACATTAATATAATAAAATTACAAAATAAAAAGTTAATGGGAAACTCATGACAGAAGGCTAATAAAAGGGGGAGAAGAAGCTAGGATTGAGGTTGGAGGGAGGTCTCAAATTTGGGATTAAACATTCTAGAAACCAGTGAAAAGGGAAAACATCCTCATGAACGCAGAGAAAAATTTCTCCCTCAGATCCTTATAAAGAGACACAGTGTGAGTCATTCTTTCCAGAAATATTTCTAAGTGACTGCTCTATGTCAGGCATTGTTTTAGATGTTGGGATATGACGGAGGATAAAAGCAGGAAGTTCCTGCTTCATGAAGCTTACATTCTATTGCAAGGCAGCAGATAAAAATAAGTTTAAAAAAAAAGCATATATATCAAATGGTGATAAATGCTATGCAGGGAAAAATGAAGGCAGATAAATGGGAGCGAGGAGGAGGAGAGGATTGGCAAGTGATGGTCAGTGAGGCTTCTCCGATGATGTAACAGGTTTTGAACCCATGCTTGACAACATGAGGGATTGAGCCATGTAGTTATTCAGACAAAAATATTTCTAGGCCAAGGTGAAAGCAAGTACAAAGTCTACGAGGTGGGAGCATGGTTGATGTGTTCTGTGAATCGCAAAAAGACCAGTGAGGCTGGAAGGAAGGAGAATGAGAGATTTTATTCTGAGATGGGAAGCCATTTGCAAGGTTTAGATAAGTCAATGGCATGATCTAACTTATATTTTAAAGGATCACCGTGGCTGCTGTGTTGTGATTAGACTGTAGAAAGGAAAAGGGAGATCAGTCAGAGTTCTATCAATATAGTTCTGACAAGAGGTGATGGTGGCTTAGGTGAAGGAGGGAGCAGTGAAGGTGGAGAAAAGTGGTGGATTCTGAATATGCTTTGAATATAGAGGCAATTAACTGGTTGTGGGTTATCAGAGAAAGGGAAGAGTCAGGGATGACCCAAGGATTCTGGCCTCAGCCTCTGGAATAATGGAGATGCCATTGATGGGGAGGGGGAGAGTTGGTAAGGAGTAGACTCAAGGTTTGGGGTCAGTTTGAAATGCTTATTAAACATCTAAGTGGACATGTGAACGACACATGTGACTATGTAAGTTTGAAGGTCAGGAGAAGAGAGCAAAGCTAGAGAGATAAATTTTGCAATCATCAATATGTGCATTCTATGCAAAGTATGGGACCAAATGAGATAACTGGGTGTGAAAAGTGAGGGGAAGAGGGCCCCGTGGCAACGGAACATTTGGAGGAGTGATCAACTGCCGAGTACGTTGAGAACTAAGAACTGATCACTGTTATTTGTCAAACAGAGGTCAGAGACACTGGTGACGTTGACAAGAACACTTGCATTGGAAGCATGTGGATACAATCCTGATTGGGGTGGGTTCCAGAGAGAACAGAGGAGGAGGAAAGAGGGGTGACAAGTAGAGAAAATTCTTTTAAGGATTTTTGCTTTAAATAGAGCAGAGAAGTGGAGCAGTGTTTGGTAGGAAATGGGTGGACAAGGAAAGCTCTCCTTTTAAGATGAGAGATGCTACAGCATGTTGTGTACTGAAAACAATAATCCAGTAGAAAGGAAAAAAGAATGGAGGAATAAAGGAGCGATTGTAGGAAGCAAGATAACATTGTCTCCCAGATCCTCCTTTGAGTAAACACAGCAGAAAACGTCACGAGGCTGTTGTTGTTGCATCGCTCAGTTTACCTTGATGGCAGACACCAAAACCCATTTCTGTGGAGGCGGAGAGGGAGAATTCTGTGGCCAGGCATGGAGCTCTGCACAGGTCCGGTTAATCTAGGAGCGGATTTTAGAGTATCTGGAGAATGCACGAATGCGAGTCCTCCAGGCAATGCTCCCTGCACTTTTATTCTTTCTCAGTGGAGCCTTTGATAAATTGTAAGGGATAATGAGTTCAAAGTTACAGTCCCAGTGTCCTTCAGGTTCCTTCAGTAAACTCATGGCAATCACCACTTCAGTGCCCCAGACAGCTGTGATCACCCCGGGCGCTAACAGTGTCCTGAGGCCACCTGCCTAACCTGTGTTCCCCCAATTTACCAGGGGCAGCCCTTCCATTATCACTGAGAGCAAGGCAGAGTTTAAAGGAACATATATAAGAAGATTGCTAAATCTGATTTGGAAAGATGGTGGTGTTTTTATCTGATGGGTGCTATTTTTTCTTCAGTGAAATTAGAAGCAAGGCATCAGCCGAGAGTGAGACAAAAAGGATGGAGGAGAGAGGTTTCAAGTTATCATCTCAGAAAGAAGGAAGCTCAGCTCATCTGGGCCACGTGCTATCTTGCTACAGCAGTGATAGGGGTGCACTTGACGTCTGAGGTCATGCATTAAAAGCAAGATGAGAAAGTATGATTATGTATTTCCTCCAGCCATGTTCAGCTGCTCAGGTACAGCTATGGTGGGCTGGGAAGCTATTTGAATTTAACCAGAGTGGTTTTCTTTCCTTCATTCAAGGATGATAGAGAAGGGCAAGAGGGTTAATAGTAAGAAGGGAGTATAGTGACGGACCGTAGCATCTAAGCTGTGTAAGGAAGGAAGCGTAAACAAACCCCAAATGGTGGTGTGAACACCAGGCCTTTGGGTAACAATAAGGTTAAAAATGCAGGAATAGAGGTCACTAGAGAAAGTAATATCAACAATTAGAAGAAGGGGGCTGTGGAAAAGACCACGAGATCAGAATTTAGGAACAGGATTTTGTCATTTCTAAGAACTTCATTGTAGCAACAAAGGAGGAGCACGTTTGTCACCTCTAGATGACACCACCACCTCGTCTTTCCTTTATATGTGGTTGTCGTCCTTACACCCCTCTGAGAATTGGCTGGTGGTCAGAAAGTGAGGAGAATAGATGTAGCAATTCGCAGCAGAAGGGTCAAGAGGAGAACTTGCCTGGAAGTTTGTGAAGTGAAAAACAGCTATTTTGAAAGAAATGCTGAAAAGTTGTTACACTTTAAAGAAGTCACAATGTTTGTCCAGTAGAGCATTTGTTGAGCCTCTAACTCTCCTTCAATCTCTTTGAAAGTGTGGTACTGTTAGGATGGAGGGGCTAGTTTTCTCATCCATGGGATTTTTAGAAATCTACATCAAGATTTGAGAGGAGACTCAGCTGTTGGTGAAGATGAGGTCTTGGTGTGACCATAAGTGGGTGAATAAGATTGAAAACAATCAGTGGAGACCTGAGACCCCAGAATAGTAACGAAGAAGCCATTGAGATGAGTGCTAAAAATGAGCGAAAGTAGACACAAAGGTAGTAGTTGACAAAAAGAAATGTAGAGGATAGCATAATATGGTGGGATGTTCTTGAATAGAGCTGGATTTTTGAGGGAGAAGGAAGGAGAAATGATCCAGAAGCAGCCTGAGAAAGATGCCTTTTCCACCTCCAGCCCACAGTAGCTGACATGAAATTAAGATTACCCCCTTGCTTCCCTTCTCACAGTCTCTCACTTCCTCAAGCTGCTGTGGAGGCTGCCTCCCTCTCAAACTCCTTCCTCTGAGCTCTCCTCCTCCAGTCTTGGGAGCCCTGGGGGGACCCTTTTCTCCCTCTTCCTGTTCCCTGCACTCCACAGTCCTGTCTCTCTCTGTCTTCCCTAAGTTCTGCATTCCAGAAGGCTGAGCCAGGAGAGAACGATAGGACTCTGCTTACAGGTGAGGCACGTAAGAAACTGAGCGAGACAGGATTCTCACAATCGTTGCCCCTTTGCACAGGGAATTGCCAGCTCCTCCACCAAGCCTCCTGCAGATCCTCACCCTGGAATAAACCTAAATCAGTGCCAGGACGAAATAACAACTCCAGAGGGTGTCTCTGTGGGAGGAGAATTTGAGGAGCCCTATTTCCTGGCATCTCACAGAGACTCCAGACCTCGAGGTATGGTTAGTCTGGTAGGGAGAGCTCTCAACGGCTCCTAATGAGGCAGTGCTGCCCGAGCAGGTCTTTGGTCTTCAGGAGAAGAGCACAAGAGCCCGCGGGCCTTACTCAGTAGGCTCTGAGGCTTTGTTGGCTCCTCTCTTGGTGGTGCCCTGCAGGGCCTGTAA
Organism: Ceratotherium simum simum; assembly: GCF_057802395.1. Taxonomy (NCBI): domain Eukaryota; kingdom Metazoa; phylum Chordata; class Mammalia; order Perissodactyla; family Rhinocerotidae; genus Ceratotherium; species Ceratotherium simum. The sequence continues at coordinate 83,592,065 of NC_141908.1, forward strand.
ATGCCAAGGTAGCAGAGAGCTCCGGGAACTTAGACAACTGTCCCCAGGTGCATTATGAGTCACGCCTTAATTGGATCCCACTTGCTAGGTAAACGCTATAATCAAAAGTTAAATGGAATAAATTAGCTATAAACTCTTGTGTCTTCTGATTCCTGGGTCACCCCCTATAGTTTCACCATCACAGGGAGTTTTGTATTCTTCCAAAGTACTAATTTTCCACACACATGATTTCAGATTGTAAGTATCAAACTTGATTGGGCCGTTATTTCTCCCCAAATTCTTTCCTTTTCAGCAATGCAACTCTTTTCAAAAGAAAGATTATTAGGTATGAACAGGTAAGAGCATATGAACCTGACTCCACACTTTAATTAATCCTAATCTGGATGAAAATGTGTCACTGTTTAAAGAATCTTGGACGAAGCGCACCCTGAAACCTCTGTTCTCTTCATGAGTATCTATGTCTATAGTATTTTACGATTTCAATTCTATTATCTATACTTTTTTGCACAGTTGTTAAGTTTATACAATGAATTATAAGAAAGACACAAGAGGATTTTCACATTTTGTCGCAGTAGAAATGTGGTCAGAAAGCCTGGATCTAAGTTCCAGGCCTGCCACTTCCCGGTGGTGACTTTGGGAATCGCCTGATGCCCCTGGACTGGGCTCTGTTTATGTGCAGCCTAGAGCCGCACGTGTCCAGCTTTCCGGCTGGAGAGGCCTTGGCCACAGTGTGTGCTGTCCCAAATATTCGGAGCCAGGCTGCTTCTGCTGCTCCCTGTTAGAGAAGCTAGTTCCCCCGTCTGTGCCCTGGAGAAAGGCAGGGCTCCAAGGTGGAGACAAAGTGTAAGGAGAGAAACCTTGGAAATGGGGTGAGGAATGGCAGAGCACACTGCCCTACATAACATATGCCTCTGTGGCATAAGGATTATTTTGAGAAATAGCAAACGCAGGAGAAGCTCTGAAAACAGAGTAGAAGTTACCCTTTCTTAAGGGAAATCTCCATTTATAGAGGCAATCTCCATTTGTAGGGATGTTTCCCTCTCTGCACGAGGAAGAGAAGGATGACTCTAAATCACCGGAGAATCTTACCGGTGGAGAAGACACCCACTTAAATCTGCACAGCAACCTCACCCCTGTTTACTGGGATTTTCCTGGTCACCCCCATAACTGGATCCCTCACACCTTCCTCTCTTTTGTCTTTAGCTGAGGATGGAATTTGAGCCTGAGTTCTAAGCCATCTCTGAGAGTTAACCACTTTTCCCTGGGTCTCCCCATGCGTACATGAGGCAGACATGTTAATACCCTGCTGAGGGTATTAACTCTCTTTCCTCCTTCTTTCCCAGGACCACATCCTCATCACAAAATAGAAATAAATTTCTTCAAAATCATGTCTGTTTTTGTAAGGTAAATACAAATCTAAAAAGGAAAAAAAATGGAATTTTCCCTGGCACAAAAAGGGAAAGAGCTTTCTCCCTTCCCTTTCCTTAGAGTATTTACTTTAGAAAACTTTTATTTATGCATCCTTTCTCTGTTCTTTTGATGTGCATGTAAATCTTTTTAAAAGCTAAAAAGCTTTTTGCCAGCTCTACAAACCCAGGAATGCCTTTTTCGAGGACCCGGGAGCCATCTTTTGAAGTATAAATATCAAAGAAGGTAGAGCTCCTGTCTCCCCATCTTCATTGGAGTTTAACTTAGACGGCTGGCTACAAATTCTACCTACCTACCTGCCAGAGAGATACGAGAACTTTTATTATTCCTTTGGATAAAGGCAATTAGTGAACACAAATGGCCACTCCAATTCGCAGATGAATCTAAGATGAGCTGAGTGTAACAGGTGGTGCTGCCCAGTCCTCCTGCCGGAAGATTAGATGTTGTCTACGTTGGGAAGGCAGTCTAGTGCACACAGCCTTTGACTCCTCCCTGGCCACGTGAGAACGGGCCTTAGGCCTGGAGCCCTTCCTTTCCCAGAGATGGAGTCCTCATGCCTGGGTGGGCTGATCGCCTCGTGTGGGAATGTCTTTCCCTGTTTCAGGCTCAACATGGCTCCTTTGTTCTGCTTAAGCACGGGCGTCATAGGCCAACGCCACTCTCATGTCTGTCCCCTGTGGGGAAGGGATGGGATCTGTCATTCTGTAGCACAGGAGAAGGCTGCCCACGCCTGACGCTGATCTTGCTCTCTCTTCTCTGTGAGTAAAGTGTTCCGTCTGGTGCTTAGCTGTGTTAGAGAAGAAAATTCAACTGAGTAAATTTTACGGATCTTATTGACTTTATTCAGTGATTCCTGGGTTGGACAGCAGCCAGTCCAGCAGATAGAAAGGAGCTCCGAGGAGCTGTACAAGGCTAGAGAATTTACAGACCGAAGTGAGCAGGCACAGGGAGTTACACTGGGCATGTGCTATTGGTTAGAGCGGGGTTACTCTCCTTATGAGGAGCACAGGGATGTCTTGGAGCCCGTCAGGTCATTCAGCTGAACAGGCAAGAGCTGACTGGTTGACCGAGGCCTTCCTTTTCTGGGAGAGCCGAGCACAAAAACTTAGTCCTGTTTTGGTTGGCTGACATGGGGCTTAGCATGAGCGACTCCATCTTGGGCCTCATCTGGTTACTCTAACAGTTGTGTTGTGTTTCTCTTGGTGACTCTCAAACCAGGACGCAGTGGGCAGAAGTGTTGGGACTTCTCCTGGAAACTGGCACAAATGCCATTGCTGGGTGGTTACCGTGAGAACGTGTATATAGGATGTGGTGTTTGCCTGGCCTGTAAGAAGGTGAGATTCCTTTCTGTGTTTGCAGTCTCTTTAGTGTGTTGCCTGTGATTATATCACATGCTAGTTTGATGCTTATTCAATAATAAAACTGTTTCTTTCTCTTCTACTTTTGTGAAGAGGTTTTTCTGGATTGGCAAGAGATATTGTTTGTAACTACATTTTCTGGAACACTTTTTTGTGTCTGTCCATTTGCCACTGCTTGTTCACTCCAGCATGAGCACGCAGACTCCCCAACATTGAGCAAACACGCAACAAAGCAGCAGCAGAGGGTCTGAAAAGTGATTCATGTACAAGAAGGATAAAAGAAAGAAGGACAGACGGGAATAAAGAATGTAAACTGATGCTGTCCAAAACTGGGCTAATGTCCCAGATCTCATTTAAAATGTAAAATAGATTCTATCTTCAGGTTATTGGGTTTTTTAAAACCCAAAATATCTAGTTTGCATTTAAGCAGAAAGATGTAGAGAAAAAACAGGAAAGCAAAAGGAGAATTCAGTTGCACAGGGCATCCTAATAATGTTTCCTGCGCCCAGTGAGCCCACAGTCTAGAACTGCAGACAACACTCTGGCCTTTCCTGGGGACCAGCTCCTTCCAGGCCCTTCCGAGCTTTTCCCTGCACCTGGTGGAAAGGAAAGGTTCTGTGAAGGCAGCTGAGTCTGTCAGTGCTCAGGGAACAGCCACATGCTCTTTCACACTCCAGCTACCATTGTGTGAATCCCTCTCACCCACGGAATGCGCGTGGAAGTGATTTGAGAAAGAAAAGAGTGTGTGTGCCTTTTTCTTGCTCTTTCTCTCTTGCCAGATGGCTGGATTGGAATGATTTCAAGACAGAGTTACAGGAAGAGAGGTACATGGTGAATAACCACTGGGAAGGATATGACCCGACCAATGTCAGATTATGATGTGAGCAGGAATATAGCTTTGTGTTACATCACTGACGTTCTAGTTGCTTGTTACTGCGGCATAGCGCAGCCTGTTTTGGCTGATACAGGCAGGGATTTCTGATGTCACACAAAGTCATGATTAGAATGATTTATTTTATTACATAAGATGAGATAAAACAGTTATTAATATGCCTCTGGACCAGAAACTCGCATGAACTACCTAAGTGTCTTGACACGAGTACAGCCATGTTTGGCCGCTCCATTGACCTATAGCCACCAGCACACAAAGAAATATAAAGCTGCTTTCTGTGTGGTGGGAACTGGCCCTTCTCCCATGGAGATAGTTGCAATTTGTAAGAATTTCAAGGTCCTTTGGGCATCACGGCCTGGGACAGACTGGCCATCTGTGCCAGGCTGGGATGATAACCAGAGAAAACAATGCGCGTACACAACTGCTGGGCTGGGATGATAGCCAGGAGGCTCAGGGCACGTATGCCACTGATAACCATTTGTGCATGGGAACACTGAATGCTTGCTCTGTAAAAACTCTGTAACAGCTTACTCTGGAAATTATTGATGCTATAAAAAACTGCTGGAGACTGAGGCCTGTTGAGAGTTCCACCTGTGGAAGGAACGCCTTGCCCAGGACCTGTGATTCCCGCCCTGCCGTGTTGTTGAAAGGACTCTCCCAGCAATGGGGCGTGGATGTTGTGAGTAAGTGATTTGTTGTGAATAATTGATTTGATGTGTTCTCTTTTCAGTCAACCTGGTGTTTCTCTTTCTGGTTGATTTGTGTCATTTCCCTTCAGTCGATGTGGATGTTTTCTCTTTCCAGTTGAGCTGATGTTTTTCCCTCTTAGTATTTGACCTATTCAGATCTGTTTGTGGACTATCGCCTTTACTCTCTTCTATATAATAAAATGTACCTTCAGTCCATTTGTTTGGAGTGGAAAGTTTCTTTTACGTCTCTGATCAAATCCCCCGAAACTGTCATAACACAGAGCCATGCAGGCTCTATGTCAAAATAATCTAATGTCTGATTGTAGCTCAAATACCTTGAACTGACTGAGAATTTCTGAAAAGTTTTTAAGGCTTTTCCCTCCACACATGGAAGTTACCTCCCTAAATTACTAAATGTAAAGGCAAAGCTCTTGCATTTTAATACTTTTTCTTTGGTAGTCCGTGTCTTGATTTCCTGTCTTTAAGCAGCTCCAATGTGTGTTCTGCAGCTCTTCATCGTACACCGCATGTGAAGCATAAGAACCATGATGCCCCCAGTCCCGGTCCCTCACACATACAGCAGTATTTCTAACTGTGTTCTGGTCTGTGTTTCACCTAAAAATATGAGAAGACACAGAAAGAAATGGGAAGAGGACCTGTCACTCTCATTTCCTCCCCAGCTCTATAATTGCTTGATTATTTACAATGAACTGATGCTTGTGAACATATACACTATTATTCTTTTTCTCCAACTACAGTTATCATTATTACCATCATTTTTATCTGAGCCCTGTGAGTATTTGGTCAAAAGCATAGAAAGAGGAACTGGAAATCCATTCAAGGGTGGCTGAATCTTATCCAAATTGGGCCTGGCTGGATAACGGCAAAGTGGATTTTCATTAAGATGTCAGTATTGAGGGGTCTGGCTCCTGTTATAAATTGATGTGTGATCTTCAGGCTTGACCACAGGCAATTGCTAAGGCTTCGACTGGCAGGCCTCTCTTGGGGGAAGCTGCCCTCCCCAGCCAAACTTGCTGCACAGCCCATGCACTTCAGTCCCTAACGGGAGGCACAGTCAGGGACGCAGGCCCTCTGGCCGCCACGGTCTCCCATATTTACACTCCTAGCCTGGCGCCTTCATTCCTGGGTCGCTTCTTCTGAGGCCCTGTGCGGAGGTCTTCGTCAGGTGCCTATGTTGAGACTTCTTATGATAGGAGGAGGGGAAAATCTTGAACTCTCTTCTCCATTCTGAGAATAGCAGCACTATTTTTCAGAGTCCCAGAACAATCTTGCTTATAAGGGGCAAGCACTGGTTGCATTTATGGCAAAGGACAGTTAAGACATTAAACTACACTTTGGCTATTAAATTGAAGAGAAATATAATACTCAAATTTTAATGAAGAAAATTAAAAAATTTCTACTGTAAAGAAAAACTTTAAACTTCAAAAAAATTATTTAAGATTAGAATAAAAAACACTTGACTACTCTGTGTTACATGTGTGTTTAACTCTGTTACATGTGTGTAATACTATGTTACATGTATGTGTACATGGTTAGAACCAATAATTCTTAGGTTGCAATGCCTTTGTTATTTTCCTGTTTATGAAATGAACTCCTACTATAATGATATAAAAGCATTTCCAGAAGAGAAAAGATGCTCCTTGATAACAACTTGATACGCTTATATGCTTCACAATACAGGTCCAATCCATGCCAATCCAGATGTAATCATTGAATATTCCGTGTGTCTGAAACCATTAAGTTTTCAGTGGGGGAATGGGTGGATCTATGAGTTGTTATAAACTTAAACCTTGACTTCAAGAGTTTGGGGAAACCACACTAACACCATCGAAACAAGTATAAGCCAATTAGATTGTGCTGGCAACACATTAATTAGAGCTAGAGATCAGTGAGGCTCCCAGGAGTCAGATGGGGGTTCACAGTGGTGTCCCCCTCCTTGATCTCACTGTCTCGCCTCCCCTGGAAACACTCTCAGCCTATTCTAGGTAATCAAGGCTTTAGGTGCAAATGGGATGCTCATCCAGGACGTGTTAGAGGGCAGGCTCCTCACTGCTTGCTTTGGTCAGTTTACGTGCTGCTCCTTTTCTTCTTCCTCCTCTTTCCAAATTTCCATCACCAAAGTCAAAAGTAGATTGCCATTTCTATCCTGGGTATCAGAGACGTCATCCTTGTACACACGCTTTCCTTTATATCCGGGGTGAGGCCTCTAAGAGAGGGAAGTTGTGGACCATTGCTCGATTGTTCTACTGGTGACAAATCCTCCTACACCCACAGACCCGGCGCAAGAGCAGACACCCCTCCTTTTCAATAGAATTTGAACGTAGTCACTCCACCCTATTCTTGCTTATAATAATGTGTTGTTTGAAGAGTGAATTGCAGCGTAATGCTTGAGTTGGCATAGCAAAGATCAGCTAATTTTCTAATCTTGTGTCTCATCGTTTTTACTGGCTGAGATACAAGACTGATAGTTTTCAGTGGATCAGTGACCCATTATGAAAAAGAACATTTCCCCTTAGTTATTCTGGATGTAGACAAGCTCAGCTCTGCTGTTTTCAAAATTATTTTTAAAAATCAGTTTACTGAATCGTTACTGCAGGCTTTTGCCTAATTTGCAAAAAATAAAAAAAAATACTGTTCAGAACACGAATTCTTGTTTTATTTCCAAAGAGAAAATTAGGACAGCAACATTTAGAGACAGAATTCAAAAACCATACCTTTTGTGCTAGGCACCTTTTCAAAATAGCCATCCTCTTCTTTTTCTGAATTTTGAAAGACTGATATGTTTCACATAAATAAACCCCAATCACTAATTATATTCGTCTTCAGGAAGAGGAGCACCTCCCCCTTCATCATGCCAGAAGCCTGTGCCCACCCGCTCCCCAGCTGCACTTACGAGGGGAGGAGGAATTTCTAGTCTAAGTCAAACCACCGATTAGTCTGGGTTCGCAGCAAGCAGGGTCATTGTGCTCACGTCTGCACCATGCGTTGTGTTTCTCTCGATCTTCCTGCTTGTCACATTCCCAGGCAGGACCTGATTCCTCGGGGAAGGATGCCCACTTGGTTGTGCTGCATCTTCCATTAATACAGCCAAATTGTCAAACGGAATCAGCCCAGTGTTTTGGAGGCTAGGATATATTTCCCTTTCTGTCCTCATGGGAACTTCTCCATGGGAATACCATGCAAACTCCAGGCTTTTCCATTCTCATAATTTATGGTTGGGGAGGTAGGGGGATTTAAGGGTGTCTATTATAATCCATTTTGACCCTGCTCCATGCTTCAGGAAGTTGACCTGCACAAATTTTGTCACTTGGGCTTCTGCTTGGGTTCAGCCATGGGAGACACTGGTGGGAGATTGGAGGGTGGGAGCAAAGAGAGTTCGGGTGATCCACCCCCCCCCACCCCCCCGCCGCCTTGGCCGTGGTTTGGGCTCTGGCTGAATTCCCCCAGAGGGCAGTTCTAGTCTGACAGCCTCTTCTCCAATTATCTGATTCTGGCTCTTCCCTGATCCCTCAGGCCTGGGTGGCGAAAGGTCCTGCTGTTGCTCGTCTCTGAGTGCCTCACCTCACCTTCTTTCCTTAACACCGTCCGAAACTCCCTAAATAGCCTCTTCACTAAATTCTCTTCTGCTCAACGCTCTGCATGTGTCTGGTTTCCTCCCAGGACCGTGACTGATAAGGGAATCAAGCAGCCCAGGCTTTAAGTATAAGCACATGTATACCAGTGTGACTTTAACTGAGAGTTCTTGTCCTTCCATCCGCAGTGTAGTGCTTAGATCTCCCAGGAGAGGAGAGAGGATTTGCAGGGTGGGATTCAGGCATTCCTGGGTCCCTGACAAAAGTCACATCCCAGTATTGACAAAACATCACCCTTGATTTCCTCCCTCCCTCCGTGCGTCTGAACTTTGCACATCTGCTGGTACCTACCGGACGTTCAGTAAATCGTTGTAAAGTGAATGAATGTTTGAATGAATGCACACAGTTTTACATGCTCATACTGCATGTACAATATAGTATTTTTTTCAGTCAACATTAAGTGCAATAATTTCTTATATTATTAAAGAAAACTTGACAAATGTTTAACGGATATATAACAGTTCAACATAAATACTTTAGATGGCACAATGGATCAGCTTTCTTCTCTTTGCTAAGAAAAGAAATGGTTTTCTTATCACCCTCGAGAGGCAAAAATCCATTTTCTTTGATGGTTGATTAATGTATGGGTACTAGAGACCAAGTAGATGGTATACAAATGGTGCTGTTTCGACTCCATTTTCCGTAATTGCTATGCCAGCCTTCCCCATTAAATATCCCTCGCAGGGGTTGTGTCCCTTGCAAACACAGATAGTGGTAGGGTGGTTGTTACATTCTTCCTCTGTAAGGTGTGTTTGCACAAGTGACTCACTGTCTGTGCACGCATTGGCGGGACAAAGGGACGCCTGGTTGAGCAGACCACTTGTGAGAGGAATATTTCCGCACATCACTGCTCTAGCCAGGTGAATCCTGGACTAGCCAGGTCTTGGCAGACCTGGGCCGATGCCAGCAGACCCAGGTTAACCTGATCCATAGAAGAGATATTAGGGTGGCGCCCAGCTGCTCCAAAGCTTCTCACCCCCCGTCCCAATAACTGGAATTACATTTTGAGAGCAGTGGTTCTGAGTGTGGTGCTCAGAACAGAAGCATCAGCATCACCTGGAAACTCTCTAGAAATACAAGAATTTGGGCCCTGCTCCAGACCTGCTGATGAGAAAATCTGTGTATGGGGCTCAGCAGTCTGTTTTAATAAGTCCTCCAGGTGATCTGATGCTAAAGTTTGAGAACCATTTGCTTAAAGCAATGCTACTTATCAGACGTGTATTCATTAATGGAATGTATATTCGATGGGGGATGGAGGGAGGAGTTAGGAGGGATCTAGTCTTAAAGGGGGAGGAGTCCTTATGAGGTAGAAAAGAGTAGGCTTTTCAGGGAAGCAAAAGTCCCAGTTGATCCACTTCACAGAGAAAGCAGCTGAGCCAAGAAATACTTGACTATTATAGTGAGCTTAAAAGGTCCTTTGCTTGGCAAGAAATGAAAAGTGAAATGGAGAGGGATTATAGATTCTGGAAGGAAGGTGTTAGTTGACACGTATGCATCCAGCTCTGTGACGTCAGTCCTTTCTAAGGGAGGGAGGTCCGTGAGTCACCCCATCCTTTCCAGACTCTCCGGACCCAGCCCAGCCAAGCTGGCTCCTGGCTGCTGTTCCTCCCCAAGCAGGCTCTGCAAATGCCGGTGAAGCCGAGGTGGTGTAGGAACCTATTCCTCAATGCTGTAGGGCCAACACCAAGGCAAGATACCATATGCGGAGAGACGGTTGTAGTAGGATATAGAAAATCCACTCCCTTATCTACCTTGGATGATAGTGCTCCTTATTCCTAACCCTGGGAAGCAAGAACCAAGCTGAATAGCCCTTGAATATCTTCAGGTTTGAGCCTTTGAAGAAATCACTCCCTCTGTGTGACCTTCTTATCTTAAGGCATATAGATTCTCTCAGGGAAAAAGTGCCACCTTAACAAATATAATAGTGAAAATTATAATTATTGTAACCATAATAATTATAATCAGGGCTGTTATCACCTGAGACCTATTGAGCACTGCGTCTCAGTTTTTAACGTGCACGAGAATCACCTGGGGATCAAGGTACACTGCAGAGTCTGACTCAGCTCATCTCGGGCTGGGACCCAAATTGATGCCAATAATTTAGAGTCCCCGGACCACACTGTGAGCAGAAAAGATAAGAGGAATGAGAATGACACCAGGCTCCTTTCCCTGCAGAAAAGAATAGAGTGTCAGTCTCATTATTCCCTACAACTAGCAGGAACCTATTATCTCTGCCCCTCACGGTTTCTCTGGCAAAACAACTTTGCAGTGAGTGTTACGGCTTCACTGAAACCACACGAGCTGATGCGAGGCTGATTTGACCACAATTCTGCAAGGGAGCCGAGGAATAAATGGACATGTCAGGTCTGCTTTGGACTGAAAATCAGAAATCACTAATTAATGGCAGAATAATTAAGCTTCTATCATAAACTGTGGAAGTGTAAGTTCTCCAGCTAGCTTTTATCCTGCATCCTGCAGAGCTCTGGCTGAAGCAATCTACTGTCAAAGCAGTGGGATGGCAATTAAAGGCGTTGTTATAGCCAGTGCACACAGAGAGCAGCGAGACAGCAATTCTCCCTAAGCGTCTGGGAAATTAGGTCAGTGCTTTCAGATAATTCATCAGGGCCTGACAGACCAGAGGCCCTGGTTGCCAATGAAGATCTGATGCTCGTGCTTTCTAGCTCTTGAGAATTAGCTGGGAGTGAAGCTGAAGGTGAGCGTGGGGTAATGAAGTAGATGAAGAACTCCTCAGTGGAGTGGCTGACGCTGCTCTTCATACTGGTGGGATAACGTCCATTTGCCTTTCGTGGCTCCGACAATCAAATCACATTTTCTCCTTTTGAATTGTACTTAAGACTTCATTTATGATGCAAAACAGATAATTCTAGAGTTACACAAACAGGGTGAAGTTCAATTAAAGTAATTTCCTTTCTACTGTTTTATACTGTACTCATGATTACAATATCCATATTCGCCAAACAGATAAGTAAATATTGACTTATTTTAAAGAGAGAGACATTGTTCTAATGTCACATATTTTTATACTAGCTACCAGGTCAGAATTTAGAGTGAGAGGCTTCCAGTGTTGTGCAAAGAATGTGCCGGGTTGCTCTGCTGGGGAGAATAGCCAGCTCAGGAGGGGAGTAGCAGAGAAGACCAGCCAGTCATGAAAGCCACAGACATAGTGATCTAGTAAGCAATTATTTCACCAGGGCTCAGCTTCAGTGGAGTTATTTTTATGGTCTGAAAATGTTTGCATTTACCCTTTTTCTGTTCTCACTTGTACGTAGATCTGTTTGTGGAAGCTGTAAGAGGGGTGAGGCCAGAGAACTGGTGGCAGGCAGAATTTTAAGATGGCCCCCAAGATTTCTGCTCCCTGGTGTAAATGCCTATATAATCCCCTCCTCTTGAGAATAGGCAGGACCTGTGAATAGGATGGGATTTCACTCCTCTGATTAGGTTACATTATACAGCAAAGGTGAAGAAATTTTGCATATGTAATTAAGGTCCCAAATCAGTTGATTTTGAGTTAATCAGGAGGGAGATTACCCTGAGTGGGCCTGACTTAATCAGGTAAATGCTCTTAAAAGAAGAGAGTGGGCCCCCCCGTGGAGGGAGAGATGCTCTCCTACTGGCCATGAAGAAATGGCTATGGTATGAACTGCCTGTGGAGAGTGACAGCCTCCAGGAGATGAGGGTCTCAGTCCTCCAGCTGCAAGGAATGAATTCTGCCAGCAACCTGGTGACAAAATGCAGCTCCACACCACTGAGGATTTCTACCTGAAACAAAATGACACAGACTCGTTGAAAACAAAGAAATTGAACATAAGTTTCCACTTCTAGTATCATGTATGACTTCCTGCGATAGAATAAATGAATTCTACATGAGGAAAACTCTGCATTCATTGACGGACATCCAGTAGGGGTCCTTGGAGACACGACAAGATAGAGCTCAGGTTGGGGACCAGGCAGCATCCTCCCGGGGGTGTGGGCTCGTCCTGGGGGTGAACACGCAAAATTGCTGTTTAGATTATGAATCTTGAGCCAAGAATTAGTTGGAGAAACTGGCCTGGTATAAAAAGTAGAGACATTGTGCTGGAATATAGGGGGTTTGATGTGTGTGAAAAGTGATCCCAAATCACAGGCGACCCCTATCTACCAGCAGAATCAAACGCTGTTTGGGGGAACTCTTCCCTAAACTATAACCCATGAAGGCAATTAAAGGAAAATCAAAGATCAGTAAGCAACAAAGAAGGTGACCCTTCATGTGTGGGAGTCAGTAGAAACAGAATTTGAGAGCCACAAATGTTGGAAGTTTAAGATATGCAGCACGTATTACCTATTCATGAAATGTTTAAAGAAATAGGTGATAAAATAACACAGAGAGGTAATAACAACACTATGATATTTTTGTGCTAATAAATTTAAAGTAGATAACTGCAAAAAATATACTTAACTAACTCAAAAATAAAGAGAAAGACAATAATCTTATAACTTTTCAAAACTCCAAGTAATAGTGAAAAATCTTCCTACAAAGGAATTTCCAGACCCAGTTGCTTCTATAGGCAAAGTCTAACACATTTTCCAGGAATAAATTTGTCCATTCTTAAACAAATCCTTTCAGAGAATTGACAAAGAATTCACCAATTCATTCTGTGTTGTTGGTATAACCTTGATTCCAAAGCAGAAAAGGAAAGTGCAAAATTAAAAAAAAATTAAAAAAAATAACCCGATCTTAATCCAGTGAGGTATGAGGAAGGTAATACACCAAAGTAAATTTATGTTTATCCCAGAAATGCAAGGGTACTTTAATATTAGAAAATCTGTAAATATTATTCACCACATTGACTAATTACAGGAGAAAAAAATATAATCACCTTAGAGCAGAAAGGAGTATCCCAAAATTCAGACCCAATTATAATAAAATAATAATCTTAATAAACTAGGAATAGCAAAGAATATCTTCAACCTAATAAATTGTATCTATCACCAATGAATGAAGAAGCATCATTTCTAAAGGGAAAACACTGAAAGACTTTCCTATAAAATCGAGAATACAAGGATGCCGACACGTGTCCCAGATAGCACAGTAAAACATAAAAAGAAATTTAAAACCTAAGGATTGGAAAAGAAGAAACTGTTATTTTGAAGATGATAAGATTATCTACATAGAAACCCCAAAATAATCTGAGGCAGATTGTTGGAAATAAGAGAGTATAGCAAGATGACAAGACTTTAGACCAACATAAACTTGTTAACAAGGAGTACTTTTTAATAATGACACTTCAGGCATGTGGATGGTCCACAGGAAAGACTTTCCAGGGACATCAATCTTTCCAAGCCAGCTAGCAAGATAATCCTTAAAATCCTAGATTTCTGTAATTTTTTTTCTTTTAAACTCTCATCTTCAGACCCGGGGTGAGGTTCTGGATACCAATGCTTCTCCTAGTCTTCTAGTCTCTTCTCACTAAAGGAGTCCATCCTCCATGCGCCAAACCTGGACACCCTTCTTCCGTCCCTGGGACACCGGGTCCTCTTTTCTCACAAGAGCTGACTCTCATGACGTTATTTTCAAAGGAGGCATGCTCTCCCCACCCCCCTCTCAAATATCCCTTTCCTGTGACTGGGAGATCAGTGCTTTCCAACTTGGTGAATTTGTCTTCACAGAAAGCTCACAGACGAGAGACTCCTCAGCAGAAGATGATGGCTGACACCTGGACCAGGTGTAGTGTGTCACTGCTCCTCACGCAGTGCCCTGGGGCTCAAAAGACCTGATTTGTGGAAGGTTAATTAATCCCACTGAACCTCTGTTTCCTTAACTGTAAAATAGATTGAAAAGGTTTGCTTGTCTCAGGGAGGTTTGACACAAGTAAGTCATTTATAAACGTGACTGAATTTTGTGTACTAGAATTCTGAATTAATAGAAAATTGTATGGTTTGATGCATGTGCTATTTATTTAGTTATTCATTTAAACTCTTTTCCATGTAGTGCCTTCCACTAGTAAGATAGACACAATAATTGCAAAGAACAGACATAGCCTGCCTTCAACTACTGTGTGACGGAATTAAGAGACTAATTGTCCATAATCCTGACACAACAATGTGTATCATTAAACTCACTTAGAATCTTGATCTCAATTTTGTATTTCAAGGAAAATGTGTTAAGGCTGCCAATAAAATGCTTCTCTCTATTTTACAGATGTGGAAAAGGGTAAAATAATCTGCCCAGAGTTTTGGATATTGAGTTTGTAGGAGATGTATATTTGTGCTTTGGCAAAATTCCTCTTGAGTATATTTTCTTCAGAAGTAAATTGCCTCACCCCCAACTTGTTCTCAAAGCATGATCACTCACAGCAACTACATTTTGCTGCTCTAAAGATGATGAAACCAAATTATTTAGGTTTCTGTCTCACCAACAAAAGGCTAACTAACTGAATAAACAGAAAAAAATACTTGTTTCTCTCTGTAGAAGGATGAATTTCTACCAGTTTCTGTGGAAGACTTGAAAATACTTTAAGACTAACATGGCTACAATTGTCAGTTGTTGGACTCTATTCTTCTGGTGAAGGCAGAGAATTTAAATTGCTGAACAGAGCTCCAGCCTTCCAACACTGAATTTGTCGGATAAGGCCTGTTCCCTGGGGTCACATGTGGATGTCCCCGACCATTCAGAGTAACTCCTCACTCCGATGTGAGACTCCATGTACCTCTATTATTAGCCTATGTTCTTATACTTTGCTTCAGCATATACATTGGATCCCACTTAAATATCTTAAATTGAAGAAAGACTGTCTTCAGGAATATCAACATGAACAACTGATTCAGGTTTGTTAAGATTGTTCTTTCTGGTTTCTTCGTCAGCTGAATTATTTCTGGGTTCACTGTGGTAGCTGAGCTCACTGAGCTCGTGAGCAGAGTCTGCTTCTCATGAACCTGGGAATCTGGAAAGAAGAGCGTCAGTTGTAGCTAAAATAGAACGAAATAAAATATTTCTAAAATAAAATTATACTTTTATCTTTTATGATTATTTTACAAAAGTATAATTTTAATTTTATATTTACTTTGTAATTATAAAGTTGTGTTTAAAATTTTAAAATTGTATCATTGTAATTTTAAATTGTATAATTATAAAATTATGCCTTAACTTTTATAATTATTACTTTATAAAATTATAATTTTAATGTTGAGTTAGTGGCAAAACCATACAGAGTAATGATTTCAAGTTATTTAAAACATAACAGTTCAATTTTCATATCAGTAAGTTCTATCCCAGGGACAAAAAGAACCATAAAAACACCATAAACTGTTTTCTATAATCATGGTGTTTAGGATAGTTTTGGTTTTGTTATTCTGAGGCCATTGCATGTGAATTGTAGGATAAACCAAAATAATAATTATGAGAACCAGAATTTTCAGTGTAGGTGGAAGGCTATACAGGTGTAATATCAGAATTCAAGTACACCCTGTAGTCCTGAATTGGAATTGGAATTATCAGTACGAACTTAGGATGCTGTTTATCTTAAAAGCCAAACCAAACCAAATGAAAGCTAAAAAACAACTTATTTCTGTCCAATGAAAAGGCCTAAAAACAATGGCCAACACAGCAGCAATGATCACCCCCACTGCGTGCATTGTGGTGTTTAGATACCTTCACCCATGCAGAAATCAGGTGTCCTTGGAGAAATGGCTGGACCCGAGTTTGGAGAAAAAATATAAAAGATGAGCCTTGAATATCCTGTCCAACCAGAAAGTGAGGAAACCATCAGAGGACTCAGAAGCTACCGTCAAGAGACCTCCACTGGCAAAAGATGGAGCAGTTTGAGATGAGATGAACACCACCAATGCATTATTATACTAAAAATCAGTGGTTGCATTTGGAGGGTAATAGGGAGTCAAGTCATTATTTTAAAAATGGTAAATAAAGGCAAAGAATTGAACATTTGTCCTGCCTTTCCTTTATGGACTGACACCCCAGGACAACCAAATTGTTGACAAGAGAAAGATCCCCTATATAGAGGTTTCCAGCTAACAAGTGAAGAAGGCACAATAGATTCAGAGCATCATCATTTTGCAAATCTTAACAAAATAATGAATGTAATCAAGGATTTTCAATAGCTGCTGATATATGAAACAAGAGACAACTGGATATTTTCTGCCTTCTGATGGATGTACACAACACAACTTATGAAGTGCTCTCGCCAAAATTCAACCTGGAAGCTATCACTCATCTAACTCAAACTACTAATTTATGGGAACACAGGAGACAGGACCATGTTGAGTGATGTGGGTGAAATCACCAAAATCCACATTCTGGGAAACTCGGTAGGAAAAACAACTCAGCTTCTTTAACATATTAATTGCAACTGGGAAAAAAAGGAGGGTAAGCTATAGATTAAAAGAGACTTACCAAACAAGTGAACTGATTTCAAATGTGCGCCTTATTTGAATCCTGATTTACAAACACACTGTAACCTGTTTGCCTGTGTGTTGTTTTACTGGGAAAATCTAGCAGATGGTACCTCCTTACTCGAATCTGTGTAGAGTGGAGTGTTACCCATGTCTTTTGTTAGTATGAATGACTCACCCTATATCATCCTATAGATGGTCATTTTCACCATGGAGATGAGCTTTTGTGGGTCCAGATTCCTGCACACATCTCAAGGGTCCTCCTGGGGAATGTAACCCCACCCTTGAGCTGGCTCAGCCACCGTGGCCTTATACTTCGGCCCCCCAGGCTGCAGCTTTTGGTGATCAGATTCACTGTCTGTAACATCACAGATGTAGAAACCCTCCTAGAGGTTCACCATCAGGGGCTGGACCGATTTTCCTCCTGAACCTCCAATATGTTAACGATAGATGACACACTGAAATGGTGTAATTGAGGAAGTTTAATAAAGATACTATCGAGGAAGATATGAGCAGGCTCTTGGGAAACCCACAGGGGTGGGGGGGGATGCAGAAGCAAGAACCAGCAAGGAAGTTTCCACAACCACCCTGGCCTCGCTGAGGACAGCCTCCAGCAGATGCAAAGTGTAAATCCACCGGTAATCACAACAAGACGATTTCTTCAGTGTGGAGGAGCAGAGCTACTTGGAAAGAGTCCCTGGGAAGGAAGAACCACCGGTGTTAGATAATTTCCTTTGCCCTCCAGGTTGACTCTCTAGCCCTCCTTTGCCTCATCCTGGAGATGTTCAACCAAGATGCAGAGCAGCTGGTCTGACGGCAATTGCACATCAGCAGTTAGACCCTCTTCGTTATTTTGAAGTACTTGATTTGAAAACGTTTGACTGGATTTTAAGTCCATTCACATGATCACAATAATTTTCAACATTATCATTATCAATGGATGAAAAGAACAATTACAGTCCTTAAATCTAATTGTAACTGTTGTTATTGTTGAATTGTAGTTAAAAGGGGTGATATATTTTTGTCACTGTCTTAGGAAACAGTGTTTCTCATCTATGGAGAGTATCAGAAGGTGAAGAGAATATAATAAAAAAGGACCGTGCATAGCCACTTCAAACCTCAAACTTATATTTGCAGAATCAAGCCCAAAGTTATCAAAGTTTTTGAAATATTTATTTGGAACTTTTACACACATTTAATATTAAATATCTTCTCTAACACTTAGTCTTTCTTCTTCTAATTTTATATTATAAAGAAATAGAATGTGAACACTTAAGATCTACTCTCTTAGCAGATTTCAAGTATATGGTATTATTAACCATAATCAACATACTGCACGTTAGACCCCCAGGACTTATTCATCTTTTAACTGCAAGTTTGTACCTTTGGCCAGCATCTCCCCGTTTCCCCCGTCCTGGCTCCTAGCAACCACTGTTCTACTCTCTGGTAACTATGTGAGGTGCTGAATGTGTTGATTAACTTGATGTGGCAATCATTTCACAATGTGTGCATATATTAAATCATCATGTTGTACACCTTAAAATATCATGTTGTACAACCTAAATATATACAATTTTTATTTGTCAATCGTACCTCAATAAAGCCAGAAAAAAATAGACACTGTTTTACTTGCAGAAAAAAAAAATGAATTTGCACCAAACCCTCTACATATTCTCCCAAATCACCGCCAATTTACACTGGCATGCTATCGAATTTTATCATTTGCCGTATCTGTCTTAAAATGAAAACCTTTGCAGAGTAGCAATAGATTGCACTAAGAGCAAAGGATTGAATTGAGAGAAATTTCTCCCAGGTTTCAGGGAGCTTTCTTTCACATCAGGTTTCCCACTATCAGAGAAAGGAGTTACAAATAAGGAGGCAGAGAAGGCTAGAGTGAGCCCTGTGGTGCTGGACCAGAAATGCAGGTGTTAGTATGTTCTGATGGTTTTTAGTACAGTGGATATGAAGATAAACGTTAAAGCAGATAGATGGATAAAGTATATTTGTGCATGTGTTTGTGTGTGTTTATGCAAACATATGTGTCCTAGTTCTGCCTGCTGAGAGGACTTGAAGCAGTGACACCTCGGTACCAATGGGCACACTCAGTGCCTGATCTTGGTTCTAGACACCACTCTCCAATGGAAGGAACCAGGACTCCTCAGACAAATGGCTGATTTCAGGGCTGGAATATGGAAAGTACAAGATTAGTCTGGAATATGTTGTGGTGCCAGAAATTAAGAAAGTGCTCAAAAGATGATGGAGACGTGTTAAAGTACATAAGAGCCAACTTGCAGCAACTCCCAATGGCCAAATCAGTAGTAAAATAAATAATGGCAATAATGGATTATAATCCATGGAATAAAATACGAATTCCTGAGTCTATAGTGATATAAATAATTTTTTAAAAATCGGTGGGAGAGAAGAGAAAGCTTATAGTAGGGT
Organism: Ceratotherium simum simum; assembly: GCF_057802395.1. Lineage (NCBI taxonomy): Eukaryota > Metazoa > Chordata > Mammalia > Perissodactyla > Rhinocerotidae > Ceratotherium > Ceratotherium simum. The sequence goes on from NC_141908.1 coordinate 83,610,933, forward strand.
TTCTTCCTTATAGTAGAATTTCAAAGATTAAATATAGAGAATAATGAAAACAGAAAATTCCATTTGGCAAAAACCACAGCAATAATTGCTTCAGGTAAGAATCACTGATGGATGCTAAAATTAGTGACTGAAAGTGTGTTGGAAAACAAAATATTGACTTTGTAGTCTTAATTTATCTCCCCATAAGATACATATTAATTGCAAAAGGAAAAACAGTAATTTTACGATGGAGAAATTAGATAGACACCACCTGCTGTGGCTGAATTGTGTTCCTTCTCCCCAAATTCATATGTTGAGTCCTAACCCCCAGAACCTCAGAATGTGACCTTATTTGGAAACAAGGTCATAGCAGATGCAATTAGTTAAGATGAGGTCATACTGGAGTAGGGTTGGCCCCCAATCAATATCACTGGTGTCCTTATGAAGTGGAGAAATTTGGACACAGGGAGAACACCATGTGAAGATGAAGGCAGAGATCAGAATGAGGCTTCTACAATTGCCAGCAAACTACCAGAAGCCAGGGGAGAGACATGGGACAAATTATTCCTCCCAGCCGCAAAAGGAACCAACCCTGCCAACAGGTTTATCTCAGGCTGCTAGGTTTCAGAACTCGGAGACGATCAGTTCTGTTGTTTAAGCCACTCACTTTGCTGTACTTTGTCACAGCAGCCCTAGCAAACTAAGACACAACCTCAACTGAGTAATGGAACGAATGGACACTGTCCTGATAGAATGCACCAAGAAAGACACCGCATCACTGCTGAGGGATTTTGCCAAAAATGTATAACCTGAATTTCATAACGAGGAAATGGCAGATAAATCCATTTTGAGCGACATTCTATAAAATAACTGGCCAGTATCCTTCATCAGTGTGAAGGTCAGGAAAGACAAAGACTGAGTGAGGAATTGTTCCAGATTAAAGGAGATGAAAGAGCCATAACACACAAATGCAAGAGTGGCTTAGATTAGATCCCGGACCGGAAACAGGAAGTTAGTGGGGCTACTGGGGAACTTTTCATGAGGGCTCTAGATCAGCTAATATTTCCACTTACACCAACGGATAGATCATCCAAACAGAAGATCAATAAGGAAACATTGGCCTTAAGCTAATATTATTGTATCAGTGTTAACTTCCTCATTTTGATAATTATACTATGGTTATATACGATGCTAATATTTGGAGAATCTTATGGAGGGTATACAGAAACTCAGCATTATTTTTACAACTTTTTTGTGAGTCTGAAATTTTTTCAGAGTGAAAGTTAAGAACATTAAAACAAGAACAAAGTCATGCTATAGACGAAAACCACCAGAGAAAATCAAAAGTTTAAATCCCTTTTCAGAGATCGGTAACACATTTGGATAGAAAGGTTGAAGGTGTGTACAATGTGCACACAGGATAAGTAAGAGTTTTCATTCTCTTAAAAATGTCAACTTTCAGGCTTCTAAATATGCAGGATTTCTCAAACCTTAGTTAGCTTGTTTTTTGGTGGGGAGGTGGCCCATGGGGTTTGGGGGAGTGTTTCAAGCTGTAAATGAAGCATATCTAGCAGAGAGACATGATTTCTCACATGCAGTTGGGTGTTTGGTATTGCCACAGCAGCAGCTGGTAGGGTTCCTGCCATCTGGACAGTTAATGTGCAGTTAGCTTCTGAGACAACGTCTGCAATTTAGAGCAAGAGAGAGGCTTACACACTGAGACATTCCTATGGGCACAGTACCGGAGGAAACTCCACCTGAGTTGTGTTCTCTACAAGGGAAGTGTTACCATGTCTACCTGTCCATTCATGTTGGGAGGTCATTGACTTTCCACGGGAGCATGATGCACGTCTTTCTTTCGGTTATATGAGTGTGTCCATTGCTTCCTGTGGCAGACACACCCTACACTGACCCCCCATGAGTCACATCCTCTTGTAATCTCCTCTGCTGGAGTGTGGGTGGGTTCTGTGACTTGCTTTGAACCAAACGAAGATGGTGAAGGTGATAGCACGTCACTCCCCGGATTAGGTCACGTTATCCACCACTTCCAGGTAGAGACCACCCTCGCTGGCTTCGAAGGAGTAAGCTGCCATGTTCCGAGGACCTGAGATTGGCTCCTGCCCAATAGCCAGCAATAAAACAGGGACCTCAGTCCTCCAGCTGCAAGGAGATGACTTCTGCCAATCATCTGAGGCAGGCTGGGGGCGGGTCTTTTCCAGCAGGGCCCCAGATGAGAACGCAACCCCAGCTAACTCCTTGATTTCAGGTAGTGAGACCCTGAAGCAGAGAACCCAGCTAAGTGAACCCAGACCCCTGACCCACGGAAACCCATGAGATTATAAATGTGTGTGGTTTTAAGCCAAGAAGTTTGTGGTAATTTGTTACATATCCATAGAAAACTAACCCTCTCCTGCCCAAATCTTTATATTACCATGAAATACTTGACCTTCCTTTGGTAGATAGCCACTTATTTGTCATTCACAAGAGGCGTGAAGTGGTTTCTGGTTGTTTATTGGCTTTGTTTTGTTTTTGCTTACAGATAGGAATGGTAGGTGTCATGTTGCAAATTTAAACATAATCAATTGTGCACGATGGCACACTCTTGTGCACTAAAGACCATATATTTAAGGAATGTTCACTGATGTAAGACGATGCCTGTGGCAAAGATCATGCTGCTCCCAAATATCGGATGTGCTTTCCCCGTTCCTCACCCCTCCCCGGAGCCATGTGACATTCCGTGCCATTTACATGGGAGCAGAAATGATAGTTCACTTCCAGACTGAAGTAGGGGAAAGCCTTGAAGGATGCCAATTCTCTTTTTCCCCAGTGATGACCACTGCTCTGGTCGCCTGTTCCACATGGCACAGCTAAGGACGACGAAGCTTCCTTCAGCCTGTGTCCTAGAGATGCCTTCTGACTAGTATGGTGCCTTTTGCATGATGAGAAATAGAAATTTGTTGTCACAAATCACTGGGATTTGGGAGTTGTTTCCAGAGCATAATCTAGCCTATCCTTGATAATTTATTAAGTTAACACACATGATAAAATATCATTTTATACAGGAAAAGAACTAAGATAAAAAGAGAGAGGATGGGATATATCCCAAAATGTCAATAGTGGCTATTTGCGGATGGTGAGATTACAAGTGATTGCTGATTTCTTTGTCATATGACAAATTTTCCAAAATATCTGTGGCAAACACACATACACTCACTCACACATACACACATTCGTGCACACACTCACACACACTCACTCACACATTTTGTGGATAAGAATACCCAGGACTTGAGAGCAGCAGAAAGGTGTCTTGGACCTCCTTTTCTCTACAAGAAGTTAGCAAGAAACTGGACTTACTTTACAGCCAATTGTGCTGGATCAAACCATACATGCAACATGTGATTCACATTATTCTCCAGTTCTTGCTGGTGTTTTAAGACGTCCTCTGCTGCAATACTACTTAACATTCCAATTCTAGCAAGAGGATTTCTAGTTTTGCCTGAACTAAATTCTGATTTAGGAAACAATCCTTAAACTGTCACAAACCACAGCACACTCTTTGATTCCATTGGTGCAGTTAATGGCCTGGTTAGCCAGGAGTCAAATGCTGAGCTGGCATCACCCCAGAGCCCTCTCAGCCCTGCTGATTTGGCTAAAAGAAAAAGGCATTTCCACGACCTTTCTTGTGGAGTAACAGCCTGGGGCACTCCTGTTGTACTCCACTGCTGTGGTCCTTCATGCGACATGCACACAGAGGAAGACCCCGACGTTCTCAGTCCCCTGATGGGGGCATAGCTCCCGGGATTTCCCGGGACGGAGTCCATGTGTGTTTATTTGCTCTCTGGGCGAGTGCTGGCTCTGATGGGGGCCTGCCCATGTAGAAGACAGTTTACCCCGCCTCCCGTTCTCTCCAACCTGGAATTCAGAGCTTACTCTCTCCCTTTTGTGTGACTGACGAAAGAGCCAAGTCCCTCTCCTAGTTGTTTTTGCTAGAGAATGTGAACAGAGGGTCTGTGTTGTAGAAATAAATGAAAGCAGAGGTGTTCCGAAGAATCCAAACGATCTTTTCACTTCTATTCTAGGTAAGCTCTTTAGTTAACGAGACCCACTGGCAGCTGGAAAGACAATTGACAGGAATTCTGCCACAAGGGACTGCTCCCCTCTGTTCAATATTTCAGTAGTTGAAATGGAGTGGGGAACGCAGCACAGCTATTCTTTTCACTAATTGGTCACTGCTTTTATTTTGTTGTTAAAATAGGAAAAATATAAAGACACTATTCTATTACATTAAAGTTAAAATAAATTTCATGAAACTTGATTCCGGTAGAGGTGGACAACAGAGCATTTAATGAACCAGCTAAATATTCTTACCCACAGGGCAGATCAAATATTTTAAGTGCTTTTTGATTCTTTTTTGAGGAAATGTGTGTCTGTGAGACAACTACTTTCCCTCAAAGACCCCGTTCCTTCCTTCTCTTTTTATTTGCATTGGTTACATTTATATTGTTTACCCACAAATAGACTCATGGGCTGAGGAGATTCTGCTGATACCAAGTCCTATAACCTGGTGTGTGTGTGTGTGTGTGTGTGTGTGTGTGTGTGTGAGAGAGAGAGAGAGAGAGAGACAGAGAGAGCTGCCAACGACCCACCTTGGCACCACCAAGGGGGCTGTGGGCAGTTAGGTCTACGGTATTCGTGCTTCCCTAAGAACCATGATATCTAGAATCACTAGTGTGAGGCTGCTGAGCACAAATTTGTCCTCTGGTTGGTGTATCCTGCTTAATAAACAGGCAGCAAGACAGTGCCTGAAAAATGAGACCCTTTCTTCAGGCAGCGCCCTCCACTCAGGGACAGATCCAGGTCTATGGGCTCCGAGGTTTACACATCCCTTTCATTGAGATCCCTACTGCACACTGAGAAGAAGGCAGGATTGTTTTGATAGACTTCTGACTCAGAGGTTCTTCAGACCCAGCTGCACTCGCCTGAGTCCTGTGCATATTAAACCAGAACCTCAGGGCACGTGTCTAACACTGATGTTTTCCATGGGCTCCAGGTAATTCAGATGCCAGGCGGGGCTGAGAATGCTTGCACTGAATAATGCCCATGGCAGGAGAACAGCTAGCCAAGAGCGTTACGAGCTCCGTGCACTGTGGCCTGACTCCAGGGCTCAGCTGGGCCTGGACAGAGGGGTCCCCCAGACAGTGTGGGCAGCAGGCACCCAGCCCTCCAGGTTCCGTGGCAGAGATGGGCAGTAGCAGGCACAGCAGGCACAGCATGGCTGTAGGCACAGCATGCCCTTGGCCAGGCCATCTGGGCTCTGGACATCAGCAAGCACCAGGAGCAGTGGCCATGGTACGACGGCCCAGATGGCAGAATCCTCTGTGCAGACGTGGCTGGGGAGATGCCCACTGGGGAGGAACAAAGGGGCAGAGGTCACGTCTGTGAACACGTGTGGGACATGCCCTGAAGATGCCAAACAATGACTTGAGGAAGAGCTAGAGGGCTTGAAATAATGAGCAGGATCGAGAAACATCAATGCTGCCTATTTCGGCTGATACGGGTCATGTCTCCCCCACTGAAGGGGTCGTGGATACGTGGGGAACATACTCAAACAGGAGTTTTATTATTCAGTTTTCAGTAGTTGTAAATTGGCTGTGTCTGTGGGAGGAGGTGAGTTCAGAGTCTGCTTACGCCGCCATCTTGACTTCTCTCTATTACACTATTTATGTGGTGATTTACTTCAAAATACTTCATTTGAATTGTGTGATGGAAGTGGTTAATAATTTTAACTTTAATATGTAACCTTGTATATATTGTAGTATATACTATCGTATGATAGTAGCATTTGAAGGACCTTAATTAGAAATTCTCACTCCAATTGTGTTTTCATTTGTTCTTTAAATATGAGTAGATTATTTAAATAATTTACTTCAAAGGATTCCCTAATTAGCATAAGTAATGTTAGAAATAATTTTTCATTTGTGAAATGTTCAAGATACATGATTGGCTAAAACAGTGGTATAGACACCATCACCTTCCATGATCCAGGTCCAACCATGATCCAGGTCCAACCATGACCAGATACAACCACGATCCAGGTACAACCACGGTCCAGGTCCAACCACGATCCAGGTCCAAGAGTCCATCAAGCCCAGCTGCCTAGCACTTAGGGACAGTACTGTAGACCTTAGAGATTCATTTGGTGGTGTGTATCCTGCATTTTGCCTGTTGTCTGTCCCAAAAGAAGTTGGATGACCTGTCAGGATATTATTGTCATATGCCTTGGAAAGAGGATCTCCTGTGGTGGGCTTGTAGGAGTGCATATGGATCAAGATTTCCTAGTGTCTGAGCATAAAATAATAACAGTAAGATTTCTTGTGTGTCTGTTTTGTGTCTCCTTGCTAATAAATGTTCATAAGTTTGTCAGACTTTGCTCTGACATTTGCTTTCATTATAATAGGGCAGAGAGATTATTGGGGAAGGAGATCCATAGGTTCCTCTTTCTTTTAATCAACCAGAGGCCACTGATATTCCCCCTAAAGAACTTGGTATTACTAACTGCCAAATTGGCTGAGATAAATGTACAGCAGACAACCAAACAAAACAATCTTTAAAAAATTGTAAGAATACGTTCAGCATTTTTTTCTAAAATCTGAGTGTCTAGCCTCTCTGTTGATGACCAGATTTTTTATGCCTTCTTCCAGGATCACTCACAACATGTGAAGTCAACTACAAAAAACTATATCATATATGTTTTTTTAGTATATTTTAATAAAAACCAAACTATATCCTGAAATAGAATTGCACCTTCTTTTGTACATATGTACTAAGATTGATTAAGAGAAATGAGGGAGATCAAGATATCAGACTTGGACAATTTTGAGATTTTTTTGGCCAGTAGGATGAGAGTAGGAAAAGACAGAAAGAAGTCGTGATACAAAAGAACAAAGATCATCATCTTGAACAACAGAATTTTTTGAGTCCCTGCTGTATAGAGAACACTGGCAGAGATGGAAAAAATCTAAAATAGACCTCCATGCCTTTATGCAATGGTAATAACACAAATACAAGTAGAAGACAATGAGGCTATCTAAGATGGGAAATCAGAGTGTGGTAACTGTTAGATGAAGACTAAACAGAGCATTTTCCTTTCCTTTTCTTTGTTTAATCAAAGAAAGTTTCATCTCCTCTGCAGAAAAGAGACGACATAAACTTACGTGGAATGGAGGTATTCAGAAGTACAGGACTGACTGAAATGACTGTATTCGGGACAAGGATCTCTCCAGAAAGATCCTTCTGCCTTGAGCTCCTATTGTCTGTTTTGAGAGCACTCTGGCTTTTTGTCCTTTTATTTCTGACCAGGATTTCTTCAACTCAAAAGTGCTCTCAACTCCCAAATATAATTTTAATATCAACGAGTGGGAGCCAAAGAAAAACTGGCTGTCACCTTCTTTATCTACTTCCGAGAAATCATTCTTTCAAGAAAGAGTAAGCAAGACATTTTAAAATTAAAAACTGAGGTGAAGAATTATTCTTTTCACTTTGGATTGAACGAGCTGTGACCCTTATAGTGTATAATCTAAAGATCCGGGGTCATAACACACGTATTATTATTCTTAATAGCACTTCCCTCTGACTATATTTCCTAGCTTTTTAATGAAGGCTAAAAATGCCCTTCTTTCTTCTCCTCGTTCTCTATACCAAAAATACATTTTTTAGTTGCTGAAGACTTTGAAATCTTATAAGATCTACCTTTCCCAGTTTAAGACTTGTTTAAGGCAATTAGGACTCTAAAAAAAGTGTCAAATGAGATAAGATTAAGGCAATAATCTAAAAGAGAGGAGATCTGTAATGTAACTCCTAGATTAGCCCAGGATACCTCATGGGACAAATTTAAAATATCTTCTGATATGTCTGGTACTTTTCATGCCTAAACCGTCAATAAGACAAATATTACTTGAATGTTAATTATGCACCCCTTTTTCTTCTGTGTAATTTAGTAATAGGAAATGAGGGATAAGAAATAGTCTGCGCATCCTCAGGCACCCTGACCTGTTGGGATCTGTTCTCTTTTGCTACTCATAAATCGAGCCGTTGCTTATGGAGTCCAACAGTCCCCAAGTCTTCTGGTTTTCTGGGGTCTCGCTTTCCTTTAATGTCCAAATAAAATAACCTAGCCCTCATGTCATGTGAAAATGGAAAGCACAAACCCTTGTCTATATTTTCAGGATTCTGAGGATGGCGCTTACCTTTTCCCGGTTTCTCCATCACTTCTTACCTTGAATTTCCCTTCTTATCCCAGTTCTCATTCCTGTCCGTCCAAATACTGCCCTGGGCTGCTGTCCCCCTCTGGTTTGTTCTTCAAATGGCCTCTTTGCTGTCATTCCTTGCTGTACCACTGATGCAAAGCTATTGTTTAACAGTCTTTAGCTGAAGATTTGTAGATAACGAAGGACTTAAGCAAAGAAAAGAAACAAATAAACAATACCAAGTATCCTGAATTTTGCCGTTCGGTTCACCCCCAGGAAGTTAGCTTCCTCTTGACAGCCCTGGCGCTGCCCCAACACTGGGGCTTCTTTACTCTCTCTCTTTTCTCACTGTCCCAACTCTTCTCACACATTTTCTTCTTCAAATCCGAAAGCAACCAAAACTTCTTTCTTGAGCCCTCATGAATCAAATTACAAGTCTGTTTTATTTTGTCCAAATCAAGCAATTTAACTCTCTCATTTTAAATTCAGTCTCTTATGTCCTTATTTGTCCAGGGTTTTCACTCTCAACAAAATGCCCATAAGCAGGTATTTCCAAACTAAAAGCAATATTTACTGAAATGAGGAAATCAGTTTGAAGATAGGTTCCATTTTTAATGGTGCCATTTTGTTTTTACGTCCTATCACATTTACATAATTGTAAATTATGAAGAGTTTATATATACTGTTTACTAAATCTTGCAAGAACACTGTAGACAAGATAGTTGTAACACTTCTGCTGGAAAAATGTACTCAGGCACTCCACATTTATTCCAAGCCCCTTGTAGTGTGTAGGTGCTATTGTGTAGTGGCTAAAGGTCTAAGAACTACATTCTTCCAACTCCTTTGTCAGAAGGGTTGTGCCAATTGGATGCAGTTACACAAAATTTGGAAGGTGGAAGGGAGCTAGCAGTGCTTTTTCCTCCAACATTGGTGGGCTTTAGCAGACATGGATTTTATGTAGCAGCAAAACTCCCCATTTCCCTATCAGTTGTTGGGTTGGGGACTATAGAAAAGTGGTTTCCTGAATCTTTCTGATATCTAGATTTCCACACCAGCTTCCTAGTCTTTGGATTGCATCTTCTCTGAGCGTTCCTTAAAAGTTTAGTGATTTCCCAGCCTTCCAGCAAGTTTGTAAGCATTTAATTTCTACATTCAGACCTGTACTAGTTAGCTGCCAGCCCTGATGGTCTAGTGGTTAAGATTTGGCAGCGGCCCGGGTTCATTTCCAGGTCAGGGAACCACACTACCCATCTGTCCGTTGTCACACTGTGGCTGCCTGTTGCTGTGATGCTGAAAGCTATGTCACTGGTATTTCAGATACCAGCAGGGTCACCCATGGTGGAGAGGTTTCAGTGGAGCTTCCAGACTAGACGGATTCGGAAGAAGGACCTGGCCACCCACTTCCAAAAAAATTGGCCACGAAAACCCTGTGAATAGCAGTGGAGCATTATCTGATACAGTGCTGGAAGGTGAGAGGATGGCGCAAACAGCCTAGGCAGGGTTTCTCTACTGTCCACAGGGTCGCTAGGAGTCAGAATCCACTCTTAGCACTAACAGCAGCAACCAGTTAATTATTTCTTCACAAATGCTGCTTAATAAGCCACCCCAAAAATTCAGGGGCTTAAAACGACAATCATCTATTCTCATGAATCTGCAGTTTGTCTGGGGCTGGCTGAGCTAAGGTGGATTTGTCAGTGTGGTTCTGCTTCAAGCTGTCTGTCCAGCTGGGCTTGGCTTGGGAGACTGCATTCCATGTGGGTTCCATCTCAGGTCTTTGTGGAAGAGGCAGCAGCCACCTCACTGGAGGGGAAGTCTTCTCATGGCCGTGACAGAAGTACAAGGGGGCAACAGAAACATGCAAAGGCTCTCAAATCTTTGTTTCAGACTGGTACGTTGTTACTTTTGTCTACACACCACTTACATCGATGCCCAAGCTCAGAGCCAAGAGCTGGGGGAGGGTGCTTTGTGGAAAAATTGTGCCAATGGTGTTAGTCACAGGTGTTCAAATGATTGAAAAGACTCACAAGACTGCAGAAGATATTCATGCGAGGCTTTAATAATGGTGAAGGTGAGTGGTGAATCATATAGCTAAAACCAGGCTGCATGACCAAGCTCAACAAGAGAAGCTCAGATAACATAACCAGAACGAGGTCTAAACCACCAATAAGTGTACCTCCTGTAAAGAACACTGGCAAGTTCATACAGGCTTCCCTCCTACAGGTTTTGGACTTCAGCCCAGCACTGCCCTAATTGTTTGTGTATTCTACTCAGGTTTGGTTAAGGGTCGGTACCACAGATCCAGGAGTCCCTGGAGAAAAGCACAGAGTTGAGTTGAAACACATGCTTTGCTAATGACAAGGTCATGGCAAAGGGGTGGGGAATTGGGGCCAATCGTTCAGTCTCCTATAACTCTAGTCACACTTGGAAACACAGAGTGTTCCTGTTTCTTTGAAGTGAACCCTGATGACACAGCCCCGATGTTTCAATGAAGACTTTGAAGCTAAAGTTAACCCAGTTAGTAAGCTGCACAAATGGAATTTGGAACAAGGTCTTCTGACTGTAAAAATGGTGCCCTTTTCACTCTATCAAGTATCTGAGTCAATATGTAACTACAATGGGGTGTGATCAAGAATCAGTGCAAACTTCTAAGTACAACTGAAATGGGTGGTTTGGTGTTGGCATTCCGTTGACTTTCCTTCTGGTAGGTTTATAACCACATTCCCATCTCTCTCACTCTCTCTCTCTCTCTGTCACACACACACACACACACACACACACACACACACACACGAGGGTCTTAGAGCCCTTTTGGTATATTGTGGATACTAAAAACATCTAGTCAGCTCTCCTATAAAATCTGTGCTTTTCAAACATTAATGAACATCTGATTTACCTGGGTATCAGGTTAAAATGCAGATTTTGATTCAGGAGGTCTGGGGTGGCCTGAGCTTCTGCATTTCTAATATACTCTCAGGCACTTGTGATGCTCTAGAATAACGTTCCCTACATCCCTAATCTTGTTTCCCCTACTTCAAAACTTTCCTTCCAGGCTCTTTTCATAGTGATGATAAAAAATGTTATGAATGTTTCTCTTACAGAGAAAGCTTTATTTTTAGCTCTTAAATCATCTTCAGACAAACGCAGGAAGATGGTATTTAGGGCTACACAGGACATGGAATATCCTTCAGTTGTTGAGCCTCTGGATTAAGTCAGCACTGTCTGGATTAGATTGCCTGTCTCTGCTCTTCACTTACAGCCACCTAAACAATCCTCTCCTGGAACATCCGAGGCCAGTCCTTCTCTTAGTTAATATGGAAGATTAAAAACATAAGGCCATGAATTCTTCTCTCCTGCATCCCTGCCTTTGCAATGCAACTTTGCAGCTCCTTCTATCAAGTTAGTGTTGTCTATTTCTTTTCTTTTTAAATTACTTTATTGAGGTCATTTTGGCTTATAACATTGTGCAATTTCAGGTGTACATTATTATATTTCAGTTTCTGTATAGACTGCATCGTATTCACCACCAATACTCTAGTTTTTATCCATCACCATTCATATGTGCCCCTTTACCTCTTTCATCCTCCCTCCCATCCCCTTCCTCTCTGGTAACCACTAATCTATTCTCCTTACCTATGTCTTGACCCCATGAATTTGAACTGGTCTTCTGACTTGCTCTAGATGCCAGAAGGTAGAAGCAAATTGTCTGAGTTCTGAGCTTGGGTGTCAAGAGACTCGATCTTCTTGCTCTCTCGGGATCCTGAGCTGCTGTGTGAACAAACCTGCCCTGGCCTTTTGGATAGTGAGACACCTGGTCCAACCAGAAGCCAGCCAAGCCCTGGAAGCAGAACCACCTGCTGACTGGTGACAGACATGGACTCAGGGGTGGAGAACACACTCTATTGACCCACAGAATTGAATTAAATAAATGGTGGTGGTTTTAAGCCACTGAATTCTGGGGTGGCTTGTTACCCAACAGAAGCTCATGGACATGTTTAGGGAGGATTTATGTAACCCCGATTTAGGAGTCAGCTTTTCCGGGAATGCTGGCTGACCACGTGCCTCAGTGCTGGTGGATGAGTGCTATTTTGTTCCTGTGGACAATCACTTCACCCACCTTGTACTTTGTTCAGATCTAGTAACAGGAGTAATTTCTTCTCTCTTTGAACTGAGTTTCTGATCCATTCTGACAAACTGGGGTCTTTCGTTGCTCTCTGCATATTCCCAAGCAGAAGTCTTGACTTTGAAGCTTAGTCCAAAGGTTGGATGGAGCCAAACTCTCAGACCTCAGGCCTTACCTGCGAGGTGGCCTGGGTCTCTGTGTCTCCCTGGGCCCTGACTCCTGGAACATTGTCTTTCTGCCGGTGTACTCCTCTTCTTTCTTGCTGGAATTCACAAACATCAGTACTTGGTCAGTCCATCACGGCAGGCCAGATTATATTCTCATGTGAGCATCCAGTTCAGAATTCCTCATTGGTTCTCTATTATCCTAGGATGTCCAAACTTTTCACGGTTGCTTACTAAAACCTTTATGACTCACCTTCTACACATCTCTTTAGCTTCAACCCTCACCGTGACCCCCATTCCACCATCTTGACTTAGTGAACCACCTGCATTTCTATGATTGCCTTGGCTGTGTCCTGCTTGCCCACATTCGTTCACACCGTCTCCTCTTTCTGGAATGCCTATTTCCCTTTCCTCTACCTGGCAGCCTCTGCTCACTATGATCATTTCCCAGACTGTGTAGATGTCCCCAAGGCAGCACGTTGCTAGTTCTTGCATAGGAACTACCACACCTTGTAACACTGTTCCTGTCAGTATGTGTGCTTGGAGACCAAACTGCTTAAAGGCAGCGAAATGCTCTTTTATATCCTAATTCCCAGTGCCTAGCCCAGTCATTGATATTTATTTTTCAGTGAATATTTATTGAGCAAATACAACATGCCTGCTGCTGGGCTCGGTCCATGGAATACAAAATGAACAGGATGCTCAAGGCACTCCCAGCAGGTGAGACAGGCGACAAAGTGAAGTGAAGGTGTGGTTGCCTCCTCTAGCTCTGAGGTGTACTGGGGGAATTTGGCAGGCATGTAGGCGGAGCTTAATTTAATACTGTACTTGTGAGTTGAGTGAACAATTGAATGAATTGCCTGGATGAACGAATGGATGAAAATACAGCTTTGTCTTCTTGAATGAATGTTTTTCCATGAACCAGTGAAAATGACAGTTAGGCTTGGAAAATAGGAAGTTCTATTCATAGGACTCTGAAAGCCATTTTCATTAGTGGCTTTCCAACAGAGATAATGTTGGCTCATAACGACAAGATCTGAGAGCTTGCCTCTTACAAGTTAATTTGAATTACTATGACCTAATAAGGGTAACTGGGTATTTTTTTATATCGGTGGAGGCTCCTATAGAATAGGTGGGTGTCAGAACCAAAGGAAAGAATTCAAAGGCTGCAAAATATATTATAGAATACTTGTATGGAGGATGTCAGAGAATGCTGGCAGTGCATTTCAAGCACCTCCTTAGAGACAGGCATTCCATGTACATAGTCACATTTTCGTCAGGTATTAAAATGTAGTACTTGGTGAGGTGCGAGTCCTCCAGATCTCTAGGGTCTGAGCTCTTACCTAATTAGCTAGCTTTTCTCTCTGAATTCCAAGTTCTCTATTAATTATTTGTGTTCCATCACAGAATAATATTTTTTTGGTTTTAAAGTTCAATGTCTCTGATAGAGTGGATGTATTAATTTTCTATTGCTACATGACAAATTGCCACAAACTATTGGCTTTAAACAATACATTTTGTTAACATTTAACAAAATGTTAAAATATCTCAAGTTCTGTAAGTCAGCATCCAGGTGGGCTTAGCTGGGTTCTCAGCTGAGGGTCTTACAAGGTGGAAACCAAGATGTCAGCCAAGCTGCATTCTCATCTAGAGGATTTGGGGAAGAATTCACTTCTGCACTCATTCAGGTTGTTGGCAGAATTTAGTTTCTTGTGGCTTTGGGACTGAGGTTCCTGTTTTTTTTACTGACTGTTGGCCAGGGGCTGCTCTCGGCTCCTAGAAACTATTCCAGGTCCTTTCGATGTAGCACCCTCCCTCTTTATTTTTAAAAATTTTTTTTGGGGAAGATTGGCCCTGAGCTAACATCTGTTGCCAATCTTCCTCCTTTTTTCCTTTTTTCTCCCCAAAGCCCCAGTAGATAGTTGTATGTCATAGTTGTGCATCCTTCTAGTTCCTCTATGTGGGATGCCACCTAAACATGGCATGATGAGCGATGCTTAGGTCCACGCCCAGGATCCGAACCCGGGAACCCAGTGCCGCCAAAGCAGAGTGCAAGAACTTAACTGCTACATCACTGGGCTGGCCCCTACCCTCCATCTTTAAAGCCAGCAAAGAGGTGTCACATCCTTCTTGTGCTTCAGATCTTTCTGACTTCTCCTTCTGCAACCAGCTAGAGAAAGCTCTGCTTTTAAGGGGTCCCTGTGATTAGGTTAGGCCCACTGGGATAATCTCCCCTATCTTAAGGTCAACTGTGCCACACAATATAACCACTGTTCTGCCTACTCAAGAGAGGAAGTTATTCAAGGGCAAGAGTCATTTTGGGGTCATTTTAGAATTCTGCCTACCACAATGGGTGTAGAGAAAAGTCATTAGTAAACCTTGCTTCCACCTACAGGAATGCTGCCACCAATCTGTGTCCTCTGAAGCTCTTTCTCATCTGAAAGGGCCACCTAGTGAATTCACCAACCGGGAGACCCTAACTTCACAGAGAGGAGTGTTTCTGTAAAGGTAATTCCATTTCTGATACAGGCCTTGATTTTCTGCAATGACACCCAGAAAGAGAGTGTTGCCAGACACCAAATCCTACAATGGAAATCAGAAAATCTGTATTCTATTCTCACATTTGTTACAAGTCAAGTAGGATCTTGTGTAAGTCACATATATGTTCTGCCCCCTATTCATTCAGAAAGTAGACTTTCTTGGCATTACCAAGAGGCTAAAGGATCAAACTTAAGAATTAATTTGGAAAGCAGGAAATGAAAGAAAATCATTATCTGGAATAACTTTGTGTTGAATTATAAAGTGTGAAAACCTCAAATTCTTTTTGCCCTGAGAAATGTAATAAAAATACTCAGTAGCATTCTTTGATTTTCATCAAGGTACTGTTTCAGAACTTTATGTCTCTGCACAGAGTTTTCCTTATTTGACTAAGGAAAGCATCCAGAATCCACACACCCCTTGTTAGTCACGTGAAGCTCCACGTCCTTCATTTTGTGAACACTGGCCCATGCTAAATTCTTGCTAGAGTTTCACTCTAAGAAAAAAATCTGCTTCTAGAAATGACTAAGTCTGCTTTACTTGTCAGAAAGTGAA
The DNA here is from genome assembly GCF_057802395.1 of Ceratotherium simum simum. Classification (NCBI taxonomy): domain Eukaryota; kingdom Metazoa; phylum Chordata; class Mammalia; order Perissodactyla; family Rhinocerotidae; genus Ceratotherium; species Ceratotherium simum. Next base: position 83,626,538 of record NC_141908.1, read on the forward strand.
AGTTATGCCATGAAACTAACTCATTGCCCAAATGCTTGAAATCTACTCAAGTCTATTTATGTTATGTCAAATGAACTCAAGTCCATTTTAGCCAGAAATGTTTTTTTTTAAATCTTACAATATTCCAATCTTTAAGGAATCTCTTTTACTTTCAGAAAGAAGCTTGACATAAACTTTTGGAAAAATATATTTTGAAAGATCTGAGAAAAATGCTTTTAGCTTCCTATCATTTAAATAGAAAAATCATTCTTTGTCTCCCCGTTGTTGTTTCAGCTTTAAAATTTTTTTCCAAGGATGAGAGGCAGGTTATCGTCATGTGTCAACCCAAATCACAGAGAAAAAACAAACAAACCATTCATGCATAGCTTCTTCATAATCTTATTTCATTTTTTGATTAAAAATAGTGTTAATTACCATCTTATTAAAAAATCTTGGTTGGTATTGAATACATTTGGGTTATTTCCATATACTAATTCCAAGTCAAATAGGAAATTTGTTTTCATGGATGGTGGTCAAAAGAATGTCAAAGGCTATGATGTCATTTCCAAAAGAAAGTAATTCCAAAAGCCCTTCTGAAAATGGCAGCCTTATAGGAAGCATTATTTAACTACCCAGCAGGACTACTTTGAAAAGCCAGTACACATACTTTTAATTATTTTGTTAAAACATTGGGACATGTTACTATATACATTAAAGAATTCAGTGATATGAACTTTTGTCATTTTTCTGACGTAGTGCATGAGTTCTTGATGTCTGGCCACGTAGTAAATGAAAAACACATCCCAAATTTCTGAATTTCTGAAGCTTGTCTCGTGGCCTTTGGAAAACTCAGTGGGGGGTCTGTGCCTGCCTCTGACCAGCCTCTCCTCTACCAGTGTGAGTTGTGCAAGGAAGGGACTCCAGACTCTTCTCGACTCTGACTTACAACTTTAAAAGGAGAGGGAATTTTGTCCATTTTGTGCATTATTTTAAGTAAAGCCACTTATATTTTCCCGTGTAAAGATTTGTTTTAAAAATGTGATTGTTTCTGACCTTTCAAGATTTGTAAAAACTTAATTCAAAACGTAGTTGCCATCAGGATGTTGTTCACACACATAATGAAAACTCATGTGGAAAAATACTAGAGTTAGTGTTGTTTAGAGACATAACTGTATCCTCTAGGAGGCTTTCAGGGCAAGGTACAGAAAACTCAACTCAAATTAGTTCAAGAAAAAAAAGTGGAATTTACTGGCTTATGTAACTCAACGGTCCAAGGCTAGATAAGACTTCAACCAAGTTTTTATCCAGGATTTAATCAATATAACAAGTTCCAGTTTCTTTTTTTCTCTCATATTCTTGGCTCTGTCTGAACAGAGAAATACAGAGCCAAGATTTTCTCAGGAGCTGACCCTGAGATATGATTAAATGTGCAAGGTTCTTGTTGGGGAAATGACTAAGTGAATGGAAATAGGGAGGAAACTGGGAGTGTCTGGAGGGCCATCAGACCTCAACGCAGTGAAGGAGAGAGAGAGAGGGAGAGAGAGAGAGAAGTGGCCTAGACATCTGTGCAGTGTGACGAAGGCTCAGTAGAGCTTTCTGGGAGCCCTTGAGCTAAAGTCAATGAGCAAAAGAGTTCTGTGTCTCCTAGGAGCTCAGTCATTGATGGGGAGCAGCCCTTGGGGGGAAAGCCCTGGCAAATGTCAGGGAGCGAATTTCAAAGTGAGGCAGCTGAGGCCCTCTGCCAATCACCTTCCTGTCGTAGGCGATCTGCAGGAGCATTCTCGTGGCTGCCATGAGCAGGTTCTCCCATCTCAGTCCCAGGACAGCTGTCAGTAGAGCCTAGGGAGATGTGTATCCTTATTTATATTCACTGGGAAATAAAAAGAAAGTCCATGTCGTATTTTCATTTTCATTTGTCTCCAGGTATTTTTTGATTTCTGCTTTGATTTCTTCATTGACCCAATTGTTATTCAGTAGCATTTTGTTTAACCTCTATATTTTTGTGGCTTTTCTGAATTTCTTCCTATAGTTGATTTCTAGTTTCATACCATTGTGATCAGAAAGGATGCTTGGTATTATTTCAATCATCTTAAATTTATGGAGACTTGTTTTGTGGCATGATATATGATCTATCCTTGAGAATGTTCCATGAGCATTTGAAAAGAATTTGTATTCTGTGCTTTTTGGATGGAATGTTCTGAATATATCTACTAGGTCTATCTGTTCTAGTGTGTCATTTAAGGCCAATGTTTCCTTACTGATCTTCTGTTTGGATGGCCTATCCATTGGTGTAAGTGGAGTGTTAAAGTCCCCTACTATTATTGTGTTGCTGTATATTTCTCCTTTTATGTCTGTTAATAATTGCTTTATATATTTAGGTGCTCCTGTGTTGGGTGCATAGATATTTATAAGTGTTATATCTTCTTGTTGGATTGTTCCCTTGATTGTTACGTAGTGCCCTTCTTTGTCTCTTATAGTTTTTGTTTTAAAGTCTATTTTTTCTGATATGAGTATTGCTACCACAGGTTTCTTTTCATTGCCATTTGCATGGAGTATCTTTTTCCATCCCTTCACTTTCAGTTTGTGAGTGTCTTTAGGTCTGAAGTGTGTCTCTTGTAAGCAGCATATATGTGGGTCTTGTTTTTTTATCCAATCAGCCACCCTATGCCTTTTGTTTGGAGCATTTAGTCCATTGATATTTAAAGTAGCTATTGATAAGTATGTACTTATTGCCATTTGGTTACTTTTTTTCTGGGTGTTTTGGTAATTCTTCTCTGTTCCTTTCTTCTCTTGCTCTCTTCCCTTGTGGTTTGATGGCTTTCTTTAGTATTGTGTTTGGTTCCTTTCTCTTAATTTTTTGTGTATTTATTATAGATTTCTGGTCATAGTTGTACATCCTTCTAGTTGCTGTATGTGGGACACCACCTCAGCATGGCCAGACAAGCAATGCAATGCTGTGCACCGGGATCCGAACCCAGGTCGCCAGTAGTGGAGTGCGTGCACTCAACCGCTAAGCCATGGGGCCGGCCCCTGGGAAACTCTTTATCTCTCCTTCCATTCTGAATGATAACTTTCCTGGGTAGAGTATTCTTTGCTGTAGGTTTTTTCCTTTCAGCACTTTAAATATATTATGCCCCTCCCTTCTAGCCTATAAGGTTTCTTCTGAGAAGTCAGCTGATAGCCTTATGGGGTTTCCTTTGTATATAACTTGTTGCCTTTCTCTTCCAGCTTTTAGGATTATCTCTTTATCTTTAATTTTTGACATTTTAATTTAATGTGTCTTGGTGTGGGCCTCTTTGGGTTTATCTCGTTTGGTGCTCTCTGTGCTTCCTGTACCTGGATGTCTGTTTCCTTCCTTAAGTTAGGAAAGTTTTCAGCTATTATATCTTCAAATAGCTTCTCTGCCTCTTTGTCTCTCTCTTCTCCTTCTGGTACACCTATAATATGGATGTTAGTGCACTTGATGTTGTCCCAGGGGTCCCTTAGACGGTCCTTGTTCTTTTTAATTCATTTTTCTTTTATCTGTTCAGCTTGGGTGATTTCCTCTGGTCTTTCATCCAGCTTGACATGCCAAAATTTATGGGATACAGCAAAAGTAGTTCTAAGAGGGAACTTTATAGCAATACAGGCCTACCTCAACAAATAAGAAAAATATCAAATAAACGATCTAACAGTGCACCTAAAGGAATGGTAAAAAGAGGAAAAAACAAAGCCCAAAATCAGTAGAAGGAAGGAAATAATAAAAATTAGAGCAGAAATAAATGAAATAGAGACTAAAATAAAATAGAAAAAATGAATGAAACTAAGAGCTGGTTCTTTGAAAAGATAAACAAAATTGATAAACCTTCGGCTATACTCATCAAGAAAAAGAGAGAAGTCTCAAATAAATAAAATCCAAAATGGAAGAGGAGAAATTACAATAGACACCTCAGATATACAAAATATTATAAGAGAATACTATAAAAAGCTATACACCAACAAATTGGATAATCTAAAAGAAATGGATAAATTCTTGGACTCATACAACCTTTGTCTTGACATGAGAACAGCCATGTTTGGCCGCTCCATTGAGCTACAGCCACCAGCACAAAAAGAAATATAAAAGCTGCTTTCTGCGTGGTGGGAACTGACCCTTCTCCCATGAAGAGAGTTGCAATGTGTAAAAATTTCAAGGCCCTTTGGGGGCCGCAGCCTGGGACAGACTGGCCATCTGTGCCGGGCTGGGATGATAAGCAGGGTAAACAATGCACGTACACAACTACCTGGCTGGGACGATAGCCAGGGGCTCAGTGCACATATGCCACTGATAACCATTTGTGCATGGGAACACTAAATGCTTGCTCTGTAATCTCTGTAACTGCTTATATAAATTGCTGAAAACCGAGGCCTGGTGAGAGTTCCACCTGTGGAAGGGACACTTTGCCCAGGACGTGTGATTCCTGCCCAGCCGTGTCGATTGACAGGACTCTCCTGGCAGGGGGGCATGGATCTTGTGAGTAATTGATTTATTGTGAAGTAATTGATCTGATGTGTTCACTTTTCGGTCAACCTGGTGTTTCTCTTTCCGGTTGATTTGTGTCCTTTCCCTTCAGTCGATCCGGCGTTTCCCTTTCCAATCCATCTGATGTTTTTCCCTCTCATTATATGACCTATTCGAATCTGCTGCTATCTCAGCCAATGTGGATGTTTTCCCTTTCCAGTCAGCTAGTGTTTTTTCCCTCTTATTATTTGACCTATTCAGATCTGTTTGTGAACTATCACATTTACTATCTTCTATATAATAATATATACCTTCAGTCCATTTGTTTGGAGTGGAAAGTTTCTTTTACATCTCCGATCGAATCCCCAAACCTCTCTTAACAACCTTCTAAAACTGAATCAAGAAGAAATAGAGAATCTGAATAGACCAATCACCAATAAGGAGATCGAAACAGTAATCAAAAACCTCCCCCAAGGGGCCAGCCCGGTGGCGCAAGCGGTTAAGTGCGCGCGCTCAGCTGCGGCGGCCCGGGGTTCGCTGGTTTGGATCCCGGGCGCGCACCGGCGCACTGCTTGTCAAGCCATGCTGTGGCGGCGTCCCATATAAAGTGGAGGAAGATGGGCACAGATGTTAGCCCAGGGCCAGTCTTCCTCAGCAAAAAAAGAGGAGGATTGGCGGATGTTAGCACAGGGCTGATCTCCTCACAAAAAAAAAAAAAATAAAAAAACCTCCCCCAAAATAAAAGTCCAGGACCAGATGGCCTTTCTGGTGAATTCTACCAAACATTCGAAGAAGATTTAATACCTATCCTTCTCAAACTCTTCCAAAAAATTGAAGAGAAGGGGAAGCATCCTAACTCATTCTACGAAGCCAACATTACCCTGATACCAAAACGAGACAAGGATAACACAAAAAAAGAAAGTTGCAGGCCAATATCACTGATGAACATCGATGTAAAAATCCTCAACAAAATACTAGCAAATCAAATACAACAATACATTAAAAAGATTATACACCATAATCAAGTGGAATTTATTCCAGGGATGAAGGGATGGTTCAACATCCACAAATCAATCGTGATACACCATATTAACAAAATGAAGAATAAAAATCACATGATCATCTCAATAGATGCAGACAAAGCATTTGACAAGATACAGCATCCATTTATGATAAAAACTCTGAATAAAATGCATATAGAAGGAAAGTACCTCAACATAATAAAGGCCTTATATGACAAACTCACAGCCAATATCATTCTCAATGGAGAAAAACTGAAAGCCATCTCTCTAAGAACAGGAACTAGACAAGGATGCCCACTTTCACCTCTTGCCAGAGCAATCAGGCAAGAAAAAGAAATAAAAGGGATCCAAATTGGAAAGGAAGAAGTGAAACTATCACTATTTGCAGATGACATGATTTTATATATAGAAAACCCTAAAGAATCTACCAAAAAGCTTTTAGAAATAATAAATTAATATGGTAAAGTTGCAGGCTACAAAATAAACATGCAAAAATCAGTTGCATTTCTATACACTAACAACGAAGTAGCAGAAAGAGAAATTAAGAATACAATCCCATTTACAATTGCAACAAAAAGAATAAAATACTTAGGAATAAACTTAACCCAAGAGGTCAAAGATCTGTACACTGAAAACTATAAAACGTTGTTCAAAGAAATTGAAGAAAACACAAAGAAATGGAAAGATATTCCATGCTCTTGGATTGGAAGAATTGACATAGTTAAGATGTCCATACTTCCTAAAGCAATCTATAGATTCAATGCAATCATATTTTTCACAGAAATAGAACAAAGAATCCTAAAATTTATATGGAACAACAAAGACCCCTAATAGCCAGAGGAATCTGGAGAAAAAAGAACAAAGCTGGAGGTATCACACTCCCTGATTTCAAAATATACTACAAGCTATAGTAACCAAAACAGCATGGTATTGGCACAAAAACAGACACACAGATCAATGGAACAGAAGTGAGAGCCCAGAAATAAACCCAAACATCTATGGATAGCTAATTTTCCACAAGGGAGCCAAGAACATACAATGGAGAAAGGAAAATCTCTTCAACAAATGATATTGGGAAAACTGGACAGCCACATGCAAAATAATGAAAGTAGGCCATCATCTTACACCATACACAAAAATTAACTCAAAATGGATTGAAGACTTGAATGTAAGCTCTGAAACCATGAAACTTCTAGAAGAAAACATAGGCAGTAAGCTCTTTGACATCCATCTTAACAGCATATTTTCAAGTACCATGTCTGACCAGCCAAGGGAAACAATAGAAAAAATAAACAAATGGGACTACATCAAACAAAAAGGCTTCTACACAACAAAGGAAACCATCAACAAAATGAAGACAACCTGACAATTGGGAGAAAACAAACTAACAACGTATATCTGATAAGGGGTTAATATCCAAAATATATAAAAAATTCATACATCTCAACAACAAAAAAATTAACAACCCAATTAAAAATTGGGCAAAAGATCTGAACAGACATTTCTCCAAAGAAGATATACAGATGGCCAACAGGCGCATGAAAAGATGTTCAACATCATTAACTATCAGGGAAATGCAAATCAAAACCACAATGAGATATCACCTTATGCCTGTCAGAATGGCTATAATTAACAAGACAGGAAATAACAAGTGTTGGAGAGAATGTGAAGAGAAGGAAACTCTCATACACTGCTGGTGGGAATGCAAACTGGTGAAGCCACTATGGAAAACAGTATGGAGATACCTAAAAAATTAAGGATAAAACTACCATCTGATCCAGCTATTCCACTGCTGGGTATTTATCCAAAGAACATGAAAACATGAATGTCTAAAGATAAATGCACCCCTATGTTCACTGCAGCATTATTCACAATAGCCAAGACTTAGAAGCAACCTAAGTGCCCATCAAGGGACGAATGGATAAAGAAGATGTAGTATATATACACAATGGAATACTACTCAGCCATACAAAATGATGAAATCTGGTGGTTTGTGACAACATGGATGGACTTTGAGGGTATTATGCTAAGTGAAATGAGTCAGAGGGAGAACGTCTAATATCATATGATCTCACTCATAAGTAGAAGATAAAAACAACAGCAAACAATCACATAGAGACAGAGATTGGATTGGTGGTTACCAGAGGGGAAGGGGGGAGTGAGGAGGGTGAAAGGGGTGATTAGGCACATGTGTGTGGTGATGGATTGTAATTAGTCTTTGGGTGGTGAACATGATGTAATCTACACAGAAATTGAAATATAATGATGTACACCTGAAATTTATAAAATGTTATAAACCAATGTTACCCCCCCCCCAAAAAAAAGTCCACATCCCAAAATTTCAAGATTCAGATTTGAATCTCTTTAACCATGATTGGCCAGACCTGGTCACGTGCTTGACCTTCCCAATGTGGCTGGGGTCTGGACGTAATTATTGGCTTACGCCAAAGAGGCCCTCCCTGGAACTAAAAAAGGTATTAGTCCTTCCGTCTATTTGTTGGGTTGCTTTTGACTGCATGTGAGAGATCAACTCAAAGTAGCTTAAACAGTGCAGACATTTATTATCTCATATAATAGAAAGTCTGAAGGAGGGTGGGTTACATGCATGGGTCAAATAAAATATTGGCTCCATCTCTTAGGAGTCTCTAGGAATTAGCTTTATTATCAGCCTGACTTCCTGTGAGGTTTTAGGATGTCTGTCAGCAGGGACTGAGGCAAAATGTCCCTTTTTTCACACCGAGTATGAGAAAGAGAAAACCCCACTAACCATGGAATGAGAGTCATCCCCTCAGCCCAGCTGGGCAACATGCTCCCTTGTATAACTATTCCCGAACTAACAGGGTCAACAGGGGAGTTCCACGCTCTGTTTGGCTTACATCTGGCTTCTGAGGCAACTACTGAAAACATGGTTAGGATAACTACAATAGGTTGGAATAGTCAGGATCCAACCCTGAGCTGGTGATGAGATCAGCTTCCTTGAGCCACGTGGGCAGATGTGATGGTAATTTTGTGTAAACTTGGGAGGCCATGGTGCCCAGTTGTTTGATCAAACATCAGTCTCAATGTTGTTGTGAAGATAGCTTTTATGTGTGATTAAACATTTACCATCAGCAGACTTCTGTAAAACAGATTGCCCTGAGTCATATGGGTGGGCCTTATCCAATCAGTTAAAGGCCCTGAGAGCAAAGACTGAGGTTTCCCAAAGAAGGAATTCTGCCTCAAGGCTGCACAGAGAAATCCTGCCTGAGTTCCCAGCCTGCTGGTCTGCTTTCCAATTTCACACCCAAGGCTACATCCACTCTTATCTGAATTTCCAGCCTGCCTGCTTGCCCTATAGTTTCAAGCTTGCCAACCCTCACAGAGGCATAAGCCAATTCCTTGAAGTAAATCTCTCTCTCTGTAGACATATCCTATTGGTTCTGTTTCTCTGGAGAACCCTGACTAACATAGGCCCCCGGGGGAGGATTGAATGCTAGAGCAGAGTTTGAGTTCTGTGAGAAGCAGACGGAGGAAGGTCAACAACAGCATCAATTAACTGCTAGGAACCACAGGTCAGGAAATTCAGGGGAAGGTGGGGTGGTTAACGGGAAGACCAACGGCAAGTGGTCCCACAACAGTGTAGATTTTGACATCAGGCTTTGGTTGATAATGTGCATAAAACTTTGCCTTAGTAAATTTTGATAACTCAGGACTAGCTACTCCTGAAAAAACCTACAGATTTCAATTTCAAACAAGTTATAAAGGAAACCACCAGCTTACCTCATTTTCACTTGAGTCTTCAGACATGCAAAGACTGGATTTGACGCATTTGTGAGAGACAGGAGAGGGAAAATGTGACTTGGACTTGAGCAAATTAAATAAACCACACACATAATGAACTGTGTATATCTTTAAAATTGTTGTATTTGTTGCCATTGTTATCCAACTTCACGGTGGCTAAACCACTTCTCACAGTTGCTCATCTTTTGGTCTTGGAGCCTTTGATAAGAAAGTGTGCTTCCCATGTCTAAGGTGCACCTTCCCACCGCTCTCCAACTGCCGCCTCTCCCCTGACCCTGGGGATGCCTGAGAGGGTCACTGGGCCAGAATTTGACAGTCCCTGATGAAATGAAGTGGTTTTTGTTTAGAACGAACCCTGAGTAATCATCAGCTCCTCTGTGTTCAGTCCCGTCTTTTGTCCTGAAAGAGGTCATTTCTTTCTCTGAATGCATAGTCATTTCCTCACTGTTTATGCCCTGACCATAAAAGGGAGATTTCTGTTTCACTCCAGCACTCGTTTCCTGTTGTGTCATACTGACTGGCAATAGTGGCCATGGCTAAAGACAAGATAGCCCAGGATTTTGTTTCTCGGATCAGGCCAGGTTTCAGGGCAGGTGCTCTCTGTCCTCTCCCTGTGGAGCTGCAGGCTTATTCCTTCCCTTTCTTCCCTGATTAACTCATCATGATTCTGGCAAAAAAGAACAGGGTTAGCATAAGTGGAATTTTAAAAGTGGATGCTAAACCCTGAGGTTATTGTACCATGAGAGCATTTTCTGGACGGTGAAATAATTTACCCATGAATTAAAAAAAAAAATGCAGTGGGTGAAATCCTGTCAATATGTCATGAAGCATTATCAGAATTCAGGGGACCAGAACTCCTGCTATAAGCTATTTTTTCTTATTTTGTCAGTCAGTGATGGTAGTTCAAGGAAAATCATCTACAGCCGTGTGCCGCATAACGTCGTTCCAGTCAACAACAGACTGCATGTACCACAGTGGTCCCGTAGTGCCATAGAGCCCAGGTGTGTAGTAGGCTGTACCTCCAGGGGTGTGTGAGTACACTCTATGATGTTCACACAACAACGACACCCCCTAACAACAGGGTTCTCAGAACGTGTCCGTGTCGTTAAGCGACACACGACTGTAGTAGGTTAATTTTTAGTTTTCAAGTGTCGTATCAAACTAATATTGTCAGTTATAAATTTTGAATACACTAATTCTAAATAAAGAAAGGAAATTAACGCAATGTTTCCTGAACACTTACCCTGTGCCGGGCGCCTTCACTTCTCCCTGTGCCGGGCTCCTTCACTTCTATCCGTATCCCCATCTTACTGATGCGGAAACAGAGGCTCAAGGAGGTGAAGCAACCCGCCAGGTTCAGAGCAGGGGGTCTTCCAGTGCCTTTAGTGTCCTTCATCCTGAATCCCCGGGCTAATAGAGCAGTCATTTCAGAGAGGACGGGGAAGTCACCCATGGTCACTGACACCCAGTTTTCACCAGGTGTGTGCTGGGCAGTTTCCTATATGGCATCTTACAATTCCCATTTTTGTTACAATTTTCAGTTTTTCTAGACTAGGAAACAGAGTTAGGTAGTGAGCCCAAGAGACCACACGAGTGTGAGTGGAGGAGCGAGGAATTAGACCAGCTGCTCTGGACCCCACTTCACTCCACTGGGCAAGAGCCACATCTTCCTGGGTTTCAATGTGCCACTGTTGTTGGAACTAAGTTGTTAGTAACTTTGAGTTCATTTTGTACAACAGGAAAGCACCAAAGAGCAATTAACAACAAGGATGTGGAACAGCATATATAAATTCATGGACTGAGAAATGTATCATGCCCTCTCCCCACTTAGCAATGGGCTGAGAAAGAGTGATCCTGAGAAAGTGGTTTAGAAAATGTGCCACACCCTTGTGTTCATAAAGCCACTATGGTGAAGTACAGTATTAGTCCCACAGGAAGAATCCATTTTCCTCCCTGCATACTCCTTCTCCTTTTCTTATATGATGTCAATAAGAGTGTTTTCAGTGTGAAATAGCAATTACAAAAGAATTGATTAGGGTCTTCCTTACATTGTGTTAAGCGGACCTGCCTTCCTTAGCATTACTGTGTAAATGACACATATATAGGAATGTCTTTAAAATGTAAGTATGTTTAAATTGGGAGTCTTGTTTTTATAGCAAGATCTGAAAGTTATGTGACTATATTTATGTATTAATAACTACTATTAAGATGGATAATTTTAATTATGCTAACAATTACCTTCAGTTTACTTGAGCTTGACAAATATTATTGGACATCTATCATGTTTCGGGTACTGGACTAGGAGCTGGACATGTTTAGATGAATACAGCAGTGCCTGTCCAGCTGCTCTGAAGGTGACAGGTGGATAAACAGATGGTGCCCACCTTCTGTGATAAGAGATCAGATGGAGGAGGGCACAGAGGTGTGGGAACGTACAGGTAGATAAACAGATGGTTTCCACCTTCTGGGATAAGAGATCAGATGGAGGAGGGCACAGAGGTGTGGGAACATACAGGCGGATAAACAGATGGTGCCCACCCGCTGGGGTAAGAGCTCAGATGGAGGAGGGCGAAGAGGTGTGGGAACATACGGGTGGTAAAACAGATGGTGCCCACCTGCTGGGATAAGAGATCAGAGGGAGGAGAGTGCAGAGGTGTGGGAACCTACAGGTGGATAAACAGATGGTGCCCACTTCTGGGATAAGAGATCAGATGGAGGAGCGCACAGAGGGGTTTGGGAATATACAGGTGCCAGACTTCCCTTGAGCAGATGACCCAGATCTCCAACTCATGGATTTGCTCGTGGTCCATCCTCCTTTTGGCCATCAGTTCTTGGTAAAGGAAGACATGAGCATGATAAACTCTACTTCCTTGTGTACATCATTTCCATGCCATGTCTTTCCTGGATAACTTGGTAAGTTAACTTAGAAAGGGAAGGAATTTGGCTTTTAATTTGGTTTACTCTGACCTTTAGAGTAAGATGGATTTCTAACATTACCTTTGGTTAAACATAACCATTAATTGCATACCACATGTGTGATATGCATACTACATTAAATTTGAGCAGGAGGTTTGTGATTTGTCCTATAAAGCTGCTTTTCAGAGTACTTGTGGAGAGTCAACCATTTCAATTAATCTCATTCATATTGTTCATAAATAGGCTAGTCAGATCTTAAATTAGAGCAAAGAGTTTTTGTGAAACTAATAGTGTCCATTAGCTCTTACAAAAGCAATTCATTAGGAGGGCGAGGATATAAAGAATTTAATAAATAGGTCAAAATTTTGGGAAGCTTACCTGAAATCAGAATTTTAAATATCTCCCTTCCTTTGTTGGATGTGCCCAAGGGCTCTATAAACATGCTGATGGTGTACAGGAAAGCACAAGTTTTGATGAAGTGACAAATACGAGTATGCTTAATCATCTGAAAAGACACTCACCTCATTCATAGTAAACATTACTGATATATTGTTTGTACCTTTTAGCTGGGAAAAACCCAAAATTTCAACAACATGCTCCTTAGCAGAGATGCTCTCATATGTTGCTGTTGGGATTACAAAATGGTAAAATACCAATGGAGGAGAATTTGGCAGTTATGTAGCGTGTAAGTTAATTATTGCTGGGTAACAAACTTCTCCAAAACTTCCAGCTTGAAACAACACCATTTATTCAGTTTACAATTCTGTGGGTTGGAAATTTAGGCTACACCCCTCTGAGCCATTCTTGTAACCTTGGTCAAGCTCTCACACGTCTGTTGTCAGCTGAGGATCAGCTTTGCTGACCGCGACTGGGCCATCTCACATATCTGGGGCAGGGGCTGAGGAAGCAAGCTGACTTGGTCTGTTCTAGGTGGCCTCTTAGCAGCCCTGCCTGAGCCTGTTCACCTGGTGGAGGCAATGCTCCAGAAAGTGTGAGCAGAGTGTGCAAGGCCTTCTGAGTCCTGAGGTCAGAATTGCGCATGATCAGTTAAGTCACAAGGCCAGCCCTGGCTCAACCACTGGGGCAGCAGACTCCATGTGTTGATGGGAGGAGTTGTGAAGCCACAGCAAGGGTGTGTAAACACAGACAGGAGAGCAGTCGAGGTCATGTTTGCAAATAATCGACCACAGCTAGTACAATTACAATCTCTAATACCCTTGACAAAGAAATCTCAAGTCTAGGCATCATCCCACAGAAACGTGAAAAGTCATATGTGCAAAACTATTCACTGGAGCACCGTTTACCGTCTTCTAGCAAAAGACAGGTAATGGCCCAACAGTCCATTGAGTCAACTGGTACAATGAAATACGCTCATCCACACAACTGCACACTGAGCAGGGGTGTGTAGAACAGAGGTGCCTGGGAGATGAAGATTGTTGAAGCTGGGTCTTAGTTAATCATATTTTCTCTCTACTTTCATGTATATATCAAATTTTTCATAATAAAAAGGGAAATATGGACCTGATTCTTTTTTTCATGACCGAATACACATAAAACTAAGAAATAAAATGAAATAGAAAATGAATCCCACTACATAGTTTTTGTCAGAAGGTGATGCCATGTCTCTGAGATGTAAGCTATTTACATCTCAAGAGCTATAAACAATTTAGCAGCATTTGAAAGATACTCATCAAAATTCCAGTTATCTTGGCTGAGGGAGAGTTCCTTCAGTCAGTGAGCCTGACAGCATCTCTCCAGGGTACGAATGTTACAGGGAGAAAGTAATTGCATGTACAGAGTAAACATTCTCTGTCTTTCTACAGCCTGCATTTTGTTAAATAAACTACATGAACTGAGTTTTAAAAACCAGCAGCTGATGTAAAAAAATATAGTTTCTCTTTTTGACAGGTATTTTTCTTTGCCTTTGCTATATCAGCACTTTGTTTAAAACATAAATAAACTGCTACCATTTATTAAGACCCCACACATCCCAAAGTACAGGTTTTATCCTGAACATGCTAATAAATTGCCCATAGGTTTCCCAAAATAACCCTCATCCTCATATCTCAAGCTGCATAAAAAGCTGCTTTCATCCAACTATTTGACAAATATCTCCAACCACACAAGTTGCTGGAAAATATCAGAAGTGTCATATCTTTAAGGGAAGAAAAAAAATCTCTCCTTTTGAATCCCTCTATGTTTGGGTTGAGGAGCAGGATTCTGTTGCCATCTCCTATTTGGGATGGGAATTTATCAGAGGACTACAGAGGTGTTAGACCCATCAACCGGGCAGGAAGCATTCTTTGTTCCCAGTTTCTCAAGTTACCCTTCTGGTCTCACAATGCTGAAAATTACAGCCATTCCGGGGAGTCTTTCATTGGACTCTACTTTATTTGCTTTGTTTTGGTGGTTGAATGAGTGCAATGAGCAGAGAGCAAGTGCCTGCCTATTAAAGTGACACTGAGCTTCCTTAAAGACCATTTGCAACTGACTTCTTGACTCACTGTGCTATTGAAACTTTTAATGATTAGCAGGTTATATAGCTTCTTCTCCATGTTTATTTTCAACTGATTTGCCATTTAATTATTTTTTCATGAATTTATTTTCGTTAGATCACCATGAGCCCCCTTATCTGTTTGTAAACTCCCCACACCTCCATTGCTTCCCCCACACTCACCCTGGACATCTCAAATGTGTTTACGGGTTATCCATCAAACTCATGCTGACGTTTATTTATGATAAACATTATGATATACATAGTATCCAAAATATGCGTAAAATATCTTTTTTGCATCCCTGTACTGAGAGAGGTAATGAAAATAAAAACAAAGTTTCTGTTTGCAAGGCACTGGAAACCAGATGTCAGAATGAGGGTCATGTAGATCTCTAGTGTTGGAAAACACATGAAATACATTCACCAAAAAGAAATTCCGACATTAAGGCGTGATGAGTAAATGACAAGCAATAGGATATATTGGAGTATATGAGGAGCCATTTGGTTTAAAACTAATTCAGCCTGACCTTGTTTTTCCAAAAAGGACTGACGTGGCCTGTTGAGCATGCATTGTACATCTGCTTTAAACATTTACAATGTCTCAAAGACAAGAATGATGCCCTTAAAGATAGGGATGTAGCTTCCCCCATATCAGTATTTCCTTAAGGATAAGCATCTCTTCCTGGGAACCGAGGATTAATTACTGACCTGCTGTGCCAGCAAAGCAATCCTAGGACTGTTGTAAAAGAGACATACCTGTCATATGTGTTGTATGCTCTTTGTCCCAAGACGGTATGTAACCACTCTGTGCACCCTGCCTCTTTGGAGTGCTTCCATCCTAATGAAGGCACTCTCTTGGGCTATATGGTCCTCAGGGTTGGCTCATAATAAACTCACCCTGATTTTGATTTATAGATTGATTGTGGATTATTTGCATCAACAGGCAGGTGAAAGCAAAAGGAGAGAATAAAGAAAAGAAGAAAAAATTAAAGCGTACGAATTTTCACTCTATTTTATAATTGCTGAGCTATTTTAACCAAAGGATCAAAATGTAATAAATTTCAACTATCTTATTTCATTTATTTTACAGAATCAAGAGAAAACTCAAAACCCAGGGAACAGGATTAGTGGTTGTAGATTTAGGAGGTTTTTTGCTGTTAACATACTAATTTTAACAGACTTGGTCCTTAAAGAAGTTAATCAGGCCCAAGAGAAAAAAAATGTGAGTAAACAAGAATTTCAGTAGAAGTCAAGTTCTTATCTGGTGCTCCACTTCTTTGAATTATCAGCATTCATGCCCTTAGAAGAACTGGCCCCATGACACAGACATCAGCAAGAACGTCAAAGTATTTTGGAAGCCTAGGGAAAATGTGTGCCAATTAATTAACTGTTCTTATTTGTGATTCTCTCATATGTTAAATTAAATTGGTAATTATGTAAAGCAAGATCCTCAAAAATAGAAGCCTGTTTTTAGAAGAAGGAAAATAAAAATACTGAATTTAGATTTAAGTTAACATCCAAATAAGATACAAGAACTTTCGTCATATAAAAAAGTGAGAAAATGATTAGGATTATTTTGCCAAGGGTTTTGTGGCAGAGAATATTTAAAATGAGTCAGAGTTCTGCTGTTAATTAGCTGAATGACGGTGGGTACTCACATAAATGCTCTAGATTCCTCTCTACATAATGATAGGTTTGAACAGTTTAAACTTAGAGAATATCTCCAAGATATAAAAATTCTATGATTTTATTTCATCACAAAGGAAGATTTGAAATCAGGCATCATATGAGTGTAGAGTTGGTGGTTGTATTGAGCCATCCTTTCATATGGAACGGAGCCAAAGCCACCCCTAATTTTAACAGATGAATTAGCTGGTCACTCGGACAAAAGTCACTTCAACAGAAAAGTATTGCTCCTTAGAAAAACATATTTCAGGGGCCGGCCCGGTTAAGTGCGTGCACTCCTCTTCGGCGGCCCCGGGTTCGCTGGTTCAGATCCTGGGCGCGCACCGTCGCATTGCTTGGCAAGTCATGCTGTGGTGGCGTCCCATATAAAGTGGAGGAAGATGGGCACGGATGTTAGCCCAGGGCCTGTCTTCCTCAGCAAAAAGAGGAGGATTGGCAGGTGTTAGCACAGGTCTGATCTCCTCACAAAATAAAAAAAAAGAAAAACGTGTTTCAAAAGACTTGCATTGTTTTAATGGGTCTCAGACCAATTAATCTGCTACTTTAACAAGGAAACAATGTAACTCCATGAACAACATTTTACTCTTTGTAAACATTTCCTTCCCAAGTTCCAACATAGTTAATATCTAATGTCTAAATTCTTCTCAAATATTGCCTTGCTATTTTCTTAAATAGTTTCCACCTGAAACCATGTGACTCATTTATCTGTATTCAAGTTAAAGCATCATGATTACAAATTCCTTAACAGTGAAAGTCAAAAGAGGAGTTAAAACATTGTCCTTGATTATTAAAATTCAGAAAGAAGAGTGTAGTCTCCATAAGGAATATGAAATGATGGGGAAAAAAATTCTATATCAGCTAATTTATTCAGTAATTCAGTTTGTCAACAAATATTTATTGAGTGTCTACCACTGGTGGGGCACTAATCCAGGTACCCGGGACAAATAGAAGATTCTTGTGCTTGAGGAGATGGTTACTTTCTCGTAAGAGACAGGCCATCAACAACCAACATTTATTCTGTATATTGTATGGTATAGTCAAGGTGATTAGAATCCTAGAAAAAAGAAAGTACAAAGCAGGAGAGGCAATCAGGAGTGCTGAGGGGCATAGTCGAGGGGGTCAACTGCAGATTGAAATGGTGCTCAGGGAAGGCCTTATTGAGGAGATAGCTGAGCAAACACACGAGGTCAAAGAGTTATTCCTGAGGACACCTTGGGGGAGGAGCATTCCTGGTGGGGAAGATAGTTCTTGCAAACGCCCTAAAGTAAAGTGTGCCTGGTTTGTTGGAGGAACAGCAAAGAGGAACATTGGTGCTGGAGCAGAGTAGGCAGGGGGGAGTGTGGTCAGAGAAATGGCCAGGTAGATAACAGGGGAGCAGCAGCCTTTGAGGGCCATTGTGAAGACCTTAGCTTTTGTTCTGAGTGAAATGTGGAGCCTTGGAAAATTTTGAGCAGAGAATTGATAAGGTTGACATATTTTAAAAGGATCAAAACACTCTGTTGTTTGTACTGATGACAGACTGAATGAGGAGACATGGGCAGAATCAAGAAGACCAGTTAGGAGGCAATTGCAGTAATTCTGGGGCAACATGATGGTGGCTCAGACCAACATGGTAGCATTGAAGTGGTGAGAAATGGTCAGATTTTAAACATGCTTTGATGGTAGAATCAAAGGATGGTTGTGTTTACTTCCTGGGGAAGGCTAAGCTTCTACCAAGGGTCCTGGTTCTGAATTGAGTTCTGTTGATAGTGCTGAAACTCCAAGTGCGTGGGCCTCCTTTCCTTTTCTACGGATGAGGGAAGAAAGCCTGGAGGTGCCATGGTCTCAGTCCAGTGCAGGGTCATTTTTGACTCCGAGTGTGGGCTTCATCTTGCACTCTGTTGATGGATGGTCTTTTATCAAAACAAAAAAAATATGTTTCATATTGACATGAAATCAAAAGTTCATTCAGGAAAGTTATAGTTTTCTGCACATAATTCTTATAAAAGATTGTTCACTAAAACACTTAGAAGCAGGAAGAGCAGGGGTGAATGGCATGGCATCTGGGGCTAGACTTGCCGGTTGAAATCTGAGTTCTGATACCTAACCAGCCTAACTCACCTTTCTAATCCTGTCTTACAGGGTTGTGAGCATTAAATGGACTTTACATGTGTAAAGAGCTTAGAACATTGTCTACATGATAGTGAGCCCTATGTAAGTATATGTGAATACTATTGTTTCCTTTAGGTGCAGGGTGAATGTAATGTCATGTTACATGGCTATGGCTGTCTTTGAACATCTCTCATCAGTCCTTCTCCAAACTCCTCATTTGATCCCCAGCTAATTCCTCACCTATGAAGACAGTTAATAACCACCTTCTGCTTTTCTCTGAAACACAGAGAAACTCTATGTCTTCAACTAGTTCCTCCACAAGAATGACTTATAAATCAGTGAGGGCCTATTCTGTGTCATCCAACAGCCTCCAACTACCCATTGGTATTCCAGTTAGAGGTCCTACAATTATCCAAAACATATTTTAAACTAATTTTAGAGATTTTTGTTGTTGGCAATATGCCACAGTAAATATTATGAAGAATTCCTGCTACATAACATCAAAAAATGCTCAATAGAAAATATTTTTAAACTGCCATTTTAAATGAATTAATGAGGGTGCAAGAAATCTGCTGAATGCTAGAAAAAGCCCACATACTTGGAATAATTTTACCCCATCCCTGATGGAGTCAAGAATGCTACCAAACATTCAAGGAAGAAATTATTTTAATCTTACATAATCTCTTCCAGAGCATAGAAAAGAGGAAATACTCTCTTTTTTATTAGCCTGCAAAACCTTGATACCAAAACTTGACAAATAAGAATGAAAAAGGAATATTAGAATTCAATATCATTTAGGAATAGAGATACAAAGAACTTGAACAGAAAGTGAAGAACTGGATCCAGCACTGACTGAAAAAAAGATCATATGCCCTCATGAAGTGGAGTTATTCCAGGAACGCAAAGTGGGTTTGACATTGTGTAAACAATTAATGCAGTTTCCATAGGAACAGATAAAGGGAGTAAACCACGTGATCATTTTACTAGATGCAAAAAGCATTTAGTAAAACTAACATTCATTTGTGATGAAAACGCTTAGCAAACTAGAAGTAGAAAGGAAATTCCTTAATATGATGAAGAGAATCTACAAACAAAAGAGCAAAATTTGGTGTGTTAATGGTGAAACATTAACAGCTTTCCCCCTGAGATCAGGAGCAAGACGAGGAATTCTGCCACCTCCACTTCTATTTCTGTTCGCTGTTGCCCTGGTAACCTCGGCCATACATTAAGGTGAAACAAAACAAGTATAAGGATTAGAAAGGAAGGTACAAAACTATCATCATTTGCAGATAACATGATTTTGTACATAAACCAAAATCCAAAAGAAACTGAAGATAGAATGTTGGAATCAATAAGAGAGTTTTACAAAGCAGTGGGATACAAAATCCATCTATGAAAATTTGTTGCACATGATATATTTCTATAAACCAGCAAGAAAGAGTTAGAAAATACATTTTAAAAAAGATAACATTTAAAATGTTTCCAGGAGTAAATATAAAGACAGATGTGCAAGATCAATAATATCTAGAATAAAATCAATGCAAAGTGATAATGAAAAGACAAAATATCAGAAAAATGGGCAGAGGCTTGAGGCAATCCTTCACAAAAAAGGAAATCCAATGGCTAATAAACATATGAAAAGATTGCTCAACTTTATTAATGATAGAGAATCGCAAATTAAAATCACCCACCAGTTATACAAAAATTGGGAATTCTGGACCCACCATGTGTTGGTGAAGATGTGCAGCAGAGGGAGCTCTTACACAGGGAGGGTACAAGGCAGTGTAAAGAGTTTACCTTCTCTAGAAAAGCTAAAAATATGCATAATCTGCAACCCAGAAATTCCAATCCTACAGAAAGTTTTGTGCACGTGCACCAAGAAAAAAAATAAGAATGTTTATAATAGTCCCAAACTGAAAGCAACCCATTTATCCATTGACACCAGATACATAGTTTATGGTACAGAATGCTATAGTGGAAATAAAACACACAGCTGCACATTAATGTAGATGAACCTCACAAACAAAAAGTTGGCTACAAGTGGCAAGCTATGAAGGAAAATGTAGTCAGAATTCATTCATAAACTAGTCTCAAAATCAGACAAAATTAAACTATATTGCTTAGTGATGCATGTAGTGGTGATAAAACTATCAAGGAAAGCAAGGGATTTATTATAATGGAAGTCAGGATAGTGGTTACTAGAAAATGGGGTGTGATCTAGGAGAGGTAGGAATTGGGGATAACTTCTAACATTGGTGATGTTTTGTTTCTTAACCTAGGCAGTGGTGGCAGGAAATTCCATTAATGATTGTTATTTCATCTATTTATCTATCTGTCTATCATCCATCTATCATGTATCTATCTATCTATCTATCTATCTATCTATCTATCTATCTATCTATCTATCTATCTATATCATCTATCTATCTTTCCAACATCTATCTCCTTCTGGATATATTCACAATTAAGAAAAGTTAAAAAAAATTCTGATGACCAAAATTCCTATGTGCTAGCAATCTCATTAGGAAACTCCTTTAGAACGTCAGCTTATTTGCCAGCATCTTCTGAGGTACTCCACATCAATTCATATCCCACCTGGATGACTAAATCATTCTGAAGAAAAGCTTGGTTTAAAGACATGTAAATAGTATTGAAAAAATAATCTTGAGAGATCAGGTTTATGCCAAAAAACTAATTATTATTTTGCTTTGAAAATAATTACAGTGGTTTGTCATTACTTTTTTCTCATATAAAATAAATGCAAATTAGAACATATACATTTATAATGTAAAATAATTCTTTATTAATAAAGTATTCCTTTGTATGTCTCTGTTACTTTTCCTGGATTTGTTAGTGCCACCAAATGGATTCAAACTCCTAGCGACCCTGTGAACCGCAGAGCAGAACCCTGCCCAATCTGTTTGCGCCATCCTCTCACCTTCTGGCACTGTATCAGACAATGCTGTGCTGCTATTCACAGGGTTTTCATGGCCAGTTTTTCGGAAGTGG
Organism: Ceratotherium simum simum; assembly: GCF_057802395.1. NCBI lineage: Eukaryota > Metazoa > Chordata > Mammalia > Perissodactyla > Rhinocerotidae > Ceratotherium > Ceratotherium simum. The sequence goes on from NC_141908.1 coordinate 83,647,995, forward strand.
GTGGCCAGGTCCTTCTTCCTAGTCTGTCTTGTCTGGAAGCTCCATTGAAACCTGTCCACCACGGGTGACCCTGGCTGGGATCTGAAATCCCTGTGGCATAGCTTTCAGCATCACAGCCACACGCAGCCACCACAGGATGACAACTGACAGACGGATGGTGTGGTTTCCTGACCAGGAAAAGGGCTCGGGCCACAGCGGTGAGAGTGCCAGATCTTAACCATAGACCACCAGGGCTGGCTTTTCTTCCCCCTGGGTAATTAACGATAAAACATGTTATTTTTGTTTGTTTGTTTATTTTCTAGCTGTGCTGTTAAGATTTAATGAAACGAATGTCAGTGGTAAACAAGCAATCTCAAAAGGCTGTCACAAAGCTCCCCTAATCTTCGGAAAATATCAGAGACACTTGATTTAGATTCTCTCAAGTACAAAAATGATAAATTCAGTCTCACAAAACTACGGTGAATGAATCTTTTTTTAGAAAACTGAAAAACTCTCTTTTCAGAAAAATTCAGAGTGGGAAAAACTTTCAATTGACGCATGGAGAATACTACTTATTTTTCCCCTAAGCATCTCTCAAGCTGTCAGCCAGCATAGATGCTTGTTACTCGGTTACTCCTGCAAGATGTGTAGAGATCCGCTCTAATAAAACCTAAGACTCTGGCTTCCAGATTGAGGTACATTTGAGAGCTTGGTGGTGTGCATGACACTTAGTGATGAGCTCCGATGATTTCAGGACTCAGTCCTTCAACTGGAAATTAAGTGAAATCCCGTTCTTTGCTTATTTGTTGTGCAAAATTTCTTCTTAAAACTCTTCATTTTTAAATATAAATGCATTGTGAAGGAAATTAGATAAATTCAAGGAAAGTATAGTGTAGATTTTTATATGTGATTCATTTTGAATGACCATGTGTGGGTCACTAGACCCTAGGGCATTAGAAAAGAAACTCAAATGGAATTAGAAGTTGTATCCACTGCTTGCAAGTAACTCCCAATGGGGAGGAGAAGGTACAGACCTTGGAAACTACAGAATGGATATGGCGATGGACACAGGACCCCAAGGCAGCAGGAGTGATTCTAGGAGAACTGGCCCGAGACCGCTGTAGAGGGCAGCGTGTGGCCAGTACCATGAAAGGCTTGACACTCTCTGATGTGAGGGTTTGACAGTGCAAATGGCTTTTTAGCACGTCTCTATTTGTATTTTCACAAAACTACACTTTTTTTTCATGCAGGGAACAGAAAAGCAACATTCTTAGCTAAGAGCAACATTTTTACTAACTTAAGGGTTGTATCATCTGTTAATTTGGCAAATAATAAGGCAACAGAACAGATGTATTTGTTGGATATGAGTGTGGGAGAGAGCAATTTGGTAAGCAGGCAGCGGGTTCCATTAATGCAGCAACTATTATTACCATTATCATTGTAATTAAAAAATACAGATGTCAAATACTGGAGAGGAAGTCAATTTGCTGAGGAGAAGATAGCTATGAATTGGAAGCTGTCGTCTGTAGAGCTGAGTGGAATCCTGAGAACGATGCCAAAACTGAAGTGACTCAGGACCCATCTTACAAGTTCTTTCTGTTAGATTCTTAAAGACTATGAATTTTTTTTTCTTGAGGAGGATTGTCCCTGAGCTAACTTCTGTGCCAATCTTTCTCCACTTTGCACGTAGGATGCTGCCACAGCATGGCTTGATGAGCGGTGTGCTGCTCTGTGCCTGGGATCTGAACCCATAAGCTCCAGGCTGCTAAAGTGGAGTGTGTGAACTTAACCACTACACCACCGGGCCAGCCCCAAGACTATGACATTTTTAAGACACTGTGACTCTTGTTAAAAGTATATATAAACACAAAAATTATGGTTGAAATTACATATTCACTCTCACTGTCATACTTCAGATTTATATTTTAGATAAACATAATAAGATTTTGGGCCAGATCCAGCATAGAAAAAATAATCTTTTTTCTTAATTTTATTAACATTTAGTTTATGTACTATGAAGTGCACAAAATGTCAGTGTACTGTTTGATGGATTTTGGCAAACATATACACTCATCTAAAACAACAACAGTCAAGATACAGAACCTTTCCACCACCGTAGGAGGTCCCCTGTGCTTTTTCCCGTCAATCTCCCCCCACCCCTGCCCTCAGGAATCATTTTTCTGATTTCTGTCACCGTAGATTAGTTTTGCCTATTCTAAAATGTCATATGAATGAAATCATACATTATGCATTATTTTGGGTCTGGCTTCTTTTGGTTGACATGATGTTTAGAGATTCATCCATGCTGTGTATTTCAGTAATTCATTCCTTTTTATTGCTGAGAAGTATTCCAGCAATATGTGTGGTATACACGAATATACTACAATTTGTGTATTCATTTTCCTGCTGAACATTTTATGTTATTTCAGTTTTTAAGCATTGCAAACACAACAGTTATGAATATCCTTGTACAATTCATTGTGAGTATAGATATAGTTTAATTTTACAAGAAATTGCCAAATAATTTTCAAAAGTGGTTTGTCATTTTTACTCTTACAAATGGTATATGAGGTCCATTTGCTCTGCAGCTTCACCACTTGGCATTTTCAGTCTTTAATATCAGCAGTTCTCGTGGGTGTAGTGGTATCTCATTGTGGTTTTAATTGCATTTTATTGATGACTAACTCTATTGAGCAACTATTTGTGTGCTAAGCGGCCAATCCAGTTATCTTCCTTTGTGAAATATCTCTTCAATATTTTTACCTACTGTATAAATAGTGTCGTTAAAATTCTTAATTTTGATGAAGTCTACTTTACTAATGTTTCTTTGATGGCTATATTTTTTGTGGCCTAAGAAATTTTTGCCTACTCTAAGTTTGCAAAGATACTCCTGTGTTTCTTCTATAAGCCTCACAGTTTTGACATGTTTAGGTCTATGATCCATCTTGAATCAATTTTGTGTATCATGTGGGGTAGGATTGAATTTTTTTTTCTTTTTGAAATAAAGATATGAAGTCATTCCAGCACCATTTGTTGAAAACACTTTTCTTTTTCTTTGCTCATTAAATTGCGTGGTAACATTGTTGAAAATATATTTTACATTGTTGAAAATATATTGATCAAATATAAGTGTATCTACTGATTCCATTAATGTATTTGTCTATCTTTAAACCAATACCTCATTGATTTAACTTTATGGTAAGTTTGAGAGTCTGATAATATGTGTGCCAACTTTCTTCCCTCTTTTAAAGATTGTTTTGGCTATGGTGGGCCATTTTAATTTCAAAATAAATTTTATAATCAACTTTCTAACTTGTGCCAAAAAATTTGTTGTTATCTTTTTTTTTTTTTTTTTAAAGATTTTATTTATTTATTTTTCCTCCCAAAGCCCCAGCAGATAGTTGTATGTCATAGCTGCACAACCTTCTAGTTGCTATATGTGGGACGCGGCCTCAGCATGGCCGGAGAAGCGGTGCGTCGGTGCGCGCCCGGGATCCGAACCCAGGCCGCCAGCAGCGGAGCGCGCGCACTTAACCGCTAAGCCACGGGGCCGGCCCAGTTATCTTAACAATATTGAGTCTTCTCATCTATGAACACAGCATAGCTCTCTGTTTAGTTACATCTGTAATTTCTCTCAGCAATGTTTTATAGTTTGCAACATGGTAGTCTTTCAAAGTTTCTTTAAATTTGTTCCTAGGTATTTTATGTTTTTTCTTGCCAATGAAAATGATGTTTTTGTTTTAATTTCATTTTATAATTGTTTCTAGTTTACAGGAAGACACTTTTTGTGTATTAATCTTGTTAACTGTGTTAAGTCACTTTTGGTTTTAGTAGATTTCCTAGGGTTTTCTGTGTATGCAACCATGATATCTGCAAATAGAGTCTGTTTTACTGTTATTTTTTCCCAAATTTTATGCCTTTTCTGTTTCTTTTTTTATGCCGTATTTCACTGGCTAGTAAAATATTGCGTAGAGAGGGACAGAGAGAATGATCTCGCCTTGTGCCCTGTCTTAGAGGGAAAGCATTCGTTAATTTGCTATTAAGTATGATGTTAGCTGTAGGTTTTTACAATGACACTTGTCAGAATGAGGATGTTCCTCCTATCCTTGGTCTGCTGAGAGTTTTTTCACGTTTAGATTGAATTGTTTAAATGCCTTTTCCACATTTCTTGAGATGATCATGTAATTCTTATAACTTCTCTACTTTCTGAAGGAGTGTTTGTTTAGACTTGATGTTATTTCTTCCTCAATCATTTGATAGAATTCACCAATAAAACTATCTGGGTTTGGAGTTCTCTTTGTGTGAAGGTTTTGGTTATGAATTCAACTTCCTGAAGATAAAGAGCCATTTAGATTTTCTATTTCTTCTTTTTAGTAACTTGCATTTATCAAGGACTTTGTCTATTTCTTCTAGTTGTTAAATGTATTGGCATCAGTTTTTATAACATCCCTTTATTATCCTTTAAATATTTGCAATATCTATAATAATGCTTCCTCTTCTTCTCTTAGCTGGTTGTTTTCTATAAGAATAGATGTCAGGGCGTACTGATGTGGTTGACCCTTAAAACTGCATCCAAACACAATGGGTTCATCTCTTGGTGAGTGTGGAGCCAGAAAGCACAGCCAAGGCAGAAGAAGGTGAAGAAAGGTTTATTGCTTGCTCAAGCAATGGAGAACACCAGAGATAACTCCCAAAGCAGTGTCTCTCCAAGCTCAGTGGCGGTGGAGACTATACAACAGAAGGCAGAAGATCAGGGTTTCTTTGTAACAACTGTGTTCTTTTAAGGCACATGAAGCATGTATCCATGTTATTACATACATTGCATGATGTAAAAATGGCTGTTTGGACCCTCCCAGAGGAGAATTTTAGATGCTAATGAGTTAAGGAAACTTCAGGATGTCTGGTGCTGGAAAATTTTGTGGAGGTCTTTCTGCAAAATAGCAACCTCTGCAAAACAGAACACATAGGTTCTTTTTGTCTGAAAAATACTTGACAGAGTATGCATGTTACTAACCAGATCCTCAGTTACCCTCTCTTTGCCTGGTTCCTTGGTCACAAAACCAGCATTGCCCCCTGTGGCCTTTTCTTTGCATCAGCAGGGCCCTCAGGATCTGCCCCCACCTCACTGGGCCTGATAAGGGAGGAGGAGCTATGATACAAATGAGCTGCAACGTTAGCCAGCTTTGCTGACACGAGCTAAGGGAGCACCTGTAGGACTGGGCATTTGTGTTGATTGATTAAGGGGTGGAACATAAGCCTGAAAAAGGAGAACTGTCTGGGCTTGAGGGCACTTTCTCAGGACACAGTGATGAGCACCTGGCAAACACCAGCATATAGTTCCAACTTGCTGCCAGGGTGGCTCCTGGAAGCCTGGAGAAAATGAGGGCTCATACAGAGTGATGTTGCTTAAATTATTGTAGAAAGTGTTGGAGAGAACAAAAGGGTCAGGGAAGTGAGCATGCTGAAGTGGGTATATTGTGTGGGAACAAAAGACACACTCAACTGTTAGATTGCACAGCAAGGCCCAGGGGACATACCACTCACCATGGCCATCAAGAATGCACTGGGAAGGGAGGAGTCGGCTTCCCCAGTGGTGGTAGCACTGACGGGATGAGAGGATTCGCAGAGCTTGGTTTGCTAATGGCCATGGGTGTGATGGGCCCAAACCGGAGAACCCCGTGAGTGGCTCTTAGATCCAAGGTGTTTCCTCATTATAATGACCAGCAAGGTCAGTGGCACCCGAGGAGGCTTGACCTTCAGAGAAATGTGGAGATGGTTAATGGAATACAGCCTCCCTAGAAGAAATGGCTTGACAGCCAATAAGAGTACTGCTTATGGGCACTTTGGTTGTTTCCAAGTCTTGGCTATTGTGAATAATGCTGCAGTGAACATAGGGGTGCACATATCTTTTCAAATTAGTGTTTTCATGTTCTTTGGCTAAATATCCAGAAGTGGTATAGCTGGATCATACGGTAGTTCTACTCTTAATTTTTTGAGGAATCTCCATACTTTTTCTGTAGTATGGACGGAGCTTGAGGGCATTATGCTAGCAAAATAAGTCAGAGGGAGAAAGCCAAACACCATATGATTTCACTCATAAGTGGAAGATAAAAACAACAAAAAACAAACAAACACACAGATACAGAGAATAGATTGGTGGTTACCAACGGGGAAGGGTGGAAGGGGAGAGGGTGGAAGGGGTAAACAGGTGCATGTGTACAGTGACAGATGGCAACTAGACTGTGGGTGGTGAACACGATGTAGTCTTTGCTGAAGTCAAACTATAATGATGTACACCCGAGATTTATATAATATTATAAACCAATGTTACCTCAATAAAAAAAAGAGCACTACTTAATTTACCTGATCAAGAGAAAATCAGAATGGAGCTGTGAGGTTACTATTGATGGATGAAATGGAGTCAGAGGATATTAATCACTATCCTTACAAGGAGTCCCTTTCATACTTTCTCAGGAGCATGTGAGCCCCCTCATGATGCTTCATTAAGTGTCTGGGCTTTTATTCATCCAGATTTCCACCATCTCATCAGCCAGTCAGCCCTTCAGCATGTTTAAACTTAATTAATAAACAATTTGCTTCAGTTTTTTCTGTGAAACGACGTTTTCAAGTCTTTGATTCACAGAGCTATGATGCTTATTAATTTAAGTTTTCTTTGCATTTAAATACATGCAAACACAGTTTTTGATCCTGTGCCCACACACCTGGTGGTGGTTGTCTCCTGTCTCCACTAGGAGCACGTGGTATTGGGCCTTCCCAAGGCTACCATGATTTGATGCGTCACTCTCACCACTGTCTGTCTCGTTTCTTTATATTTATTTATCATGAAGAAAATGATAACAACCTATGCAAAACAGCAAGAATGGCTCTGTCCAAACTAAGGATTTATTTTTATTTCACTTCACTTGTCAAACTCTCTGGAATGGCAGGACAATAACAGGAGTGATTTTCTCCTCTATCCTTCTTTGCTGCTGCACTCAATACTTTTTGCTTTGTCTATTTAAGAGCTGAATGACTTCGGCTTATGGCCCTGGGTAATAATTTTTGTATAGTGATTACTTAATTCATTTGGTTTTACTGTTGTTTAACAGTTTCTATTTTATAGACAACACTTAATTGAGTGCTCAAGGCAGAATTGTTAAACCTCTTTTCAAGACCATTTCTAGAAACCAAGGGATTTCCTTTTTACACATTTCATTATTAAAACACACCAAGATTTTTGTTGTAATCTGTTTGCTTTCCTCCAGCAGAGAAAGTATTTGCATTTGAAAGTAGCCATCAATGTGAGGCACTTTTGATGTTAAGGAAGCCATATCATTTACAATAGAATAATTCTACTACCAGGTTCTCTTCCAATTCTCTCTTCAACTTTCCACATCTGTGTCTGTATATCCAACAGTATAAAATCATCTCCCCGCCCCCCAAGACAAAGATGTGAAGTAACATTGAACAGGTGGCCTGTGTGCTGGAGGCAGAGCTGGTCTTGTCAACATTGACCAGAGAAGGATTCCCTGCTCTGCCTGCAGGATCAATAACAAGCTCAATTGGCTGTAGGGTGCCTACAGTAGATAGACAACACGAAGGAGAAGAAAATGACTGTATTAAGAAGGAAAGTCATAGTGTAAAACCAGTAAGGACTTTTCCATTGGATTGGTAATTTCCAATGTATCACAGATACACTGCAGAGCAGGACCATTGCAGCTTTCTCTTCAGTCTAACTTTCTGGAAGTAGAAAGCAATGGAAGATTCACAGCTACCTTTCAGATTGTATTAATAATTATTCACAAGTGATCAAAACCTAGTTTAAATATGCTTAAGTGAAGAAAGGAATTTATTAACTCATGCAAGTAGAAAGCTCAAAATATGCAGCAACTCAGGTGTGGCTGGGTCGTAGCCTTCAACCATGTCATCAAGTCTGTATGTTTTTATCTTTCAGCTCTGCTTCATCTGCATCAATGTCATTCTCAGACAGGCCTCTTGTGGTGGTAAAGGAACATAGTTCCAGCCCATACATTAACCGTTTGGTCACTTCTGGTGGGTCTGATGGAAAACGCAAAACCAGCCTCTGGTCTGGATTGGGTCTTGTGTCCACCTTTGTGGCAGGAGGACAGGGTCAGACCACCCTGACTGCATAAGATGCCCTCACAAAAGAGAGAATCTGTTACCAAAAGAATGGAAAAGTAATGTTGGACTGGCAAAACTAATGGATGTCTGTAAAAATTCCCAGTTCTACTGCTCTCAAACTAGGCCTCCTTCTCTGTGGATGAAATTTTACTCCATTGTCTCCAAATGGGTGATTGATGCCACAGCAATGGTTCCAGCCTTAAGGAGAGGTGGAGAAAGCATTGCTGTGCTTGGTGCAGGGAACACTATGCTGGAGGCTCCTTCTCTCTGAGCATCTATAATATATGGTACACTTCTATCCCGTTGTATTATGATGTCTGCTCACCCATGTGTCTCCTTCACCAGGCTGAGAATGCCTTCAGAGTAGAGAATCTGGCTATTCATCTCTGCGTTATGAACATTTAACCCAAGGTCTGACACTCAGCACGTATTTATATGTCTGTTGAATAAATATACAAATGCCAAAATAAATAATTTTAAAAAGATAAAGTTTATTTTAATTATCGTCAGTATTATAACCAAAATCAGAGAAAGAGACCCTATCAATCTTGTTCCAGAATTTGTGAACCAAATATTTTAGTATCAAAGATGTCATTGCATTGATGCATCACTTAATGATGGGGATATGTTCTGAGAAATTGCCTTAGGTGAATTTGTTGTTGTGCGAACATCATAGAGTGCACTTACACAGACCTAGATGGTACAGCCTACTACACACCTAGGCTCTATGGTGCTAATCTTATGGGACCACCATTGTATATGCGGTCCGTCATTGACCAAAATGTTGTTATGTAGTGCATGACTGTATTATTATTGTTGTTACAAGTAACACTAGGAAGCCCTTAAATTTGCATAGTACTTTACCATTTTTCAAAGACATTTTATACCATTGTCTCTTTTGGCCTCAAACAATAAGTTTCTTTATCTTTAATTTTCTGTAGTTTGAAATGATATGTTGAGGTATAGTTTTTTGGGGCATTTTTTACTGCTTATTGATCTCTGAGCTTCCTGGATCTGTGGTTTGATGTCTGACATTAATTTGGGTAAATTCTCAGTCATTATTGTTTTATATATTTCTTCTGTTCCTTTCTTTCTCTCTCTTCTTCTAGTATTCCCATTACACATATGTTATACCTTTTGTAGTTGTCCTACAGTCCTTCCATATTCTGTTCTGGTATTTTTTTTTCCAGTCTTTTTTCTCTTTTCTTTTTGTTTTTTAAGGATTCTATTGAGGTATCTTTGAGGTCAGTGTTTCCTCAGCCATGTACAGTCTACTGTTGAGTCCGTCAGAGGCAGTCTTCATTTCTGTTTCAGTGTTTTTGAATTTTAGCATTTCCTTATGTTCTTCCTTAGGATTTCCATCTCTCTGCTTACGTGTCCCATCTGTTCTCATGTGCTGCCTACTTTATCCATTAGAGCCCTTAGCATATTAATCATAGTTGTTTTAAATTCCTGGTCTGATAATTCCAATATCCCTGCCGTGTCTGGTTGGGATGCTTGCTCTGTCTCTTCAAATCATGTTTTTTGCCTTTTAGTATGCGTTGTAGTTTTTTCTTGATAGCCGGACACGATGTTCTGAATAAAAGGAACAGCTGTGACTAGGCCTCAGTGATGTGGAGCTGCGGCGTGGGAGGGGAGTGCTCTGTATCCTGTGATTAGGTCTCAGTCTTTAGTGAGCCTGCGCCTCTGACTATGAACTACACAAGAGTTTCTCAGTTTTTTCTCTCCCTTATGTGGGACAGGATGGCTAGAGGGGGCTGGAGTTGGGTATTTCCCTTCCCCAGGTCAGTCAGGCTCTGATGATACCCAGCAGGTTAGGCTCTGTTGACTACTTTCTCCTGAGGCAGGCCTTGTTAAGAAGCGAGTGCTCTAGCGTGTTGCAGAAACGTTCCTTTTGTCTTTCCCCTGGTGGAAGCCAAAGAGGGTTTTTCTCCAATATTTACTGTGGGAGCCCAGTGGAGCTCTTGGAGGCAAGTCTCACAATATTATGGTCCCCCCCCTCCATGACTGGGTCCCCTGGAGTTTTAACTCTCAGAGTTGTCTGCACCGAGGTTCCAGCAATTCGTCAATTACAGGTCAGGTTTCCCTGCCCTGGCGCTGGTTTTTCTGCTCATGAGTCCCTGCTCTGGTAAGCTGTGACCTGCTGTGTTCCTCTGTCTGTCTCTCCAGTTTTGAAGGCAGCTGTTTGCCCTGTGTCTTCCCCTCTCTTATGGATCTAAGAAGAGTTGTTGACTTTTCAGTCTGTTCAGTTTTTTATTGTTAGGATGGAGCTCCTTACACGTGGAACCAGAAACTGGAAGTTCGACAATAAGTTTCTCAGTGCAGTTACTATAATCCCTATATTGCAGATGAGGTATAGTAAACTTAAGACGGATTCCTATGAGTGTACAGCTAGAAAGCATTTAAGCTAGTACAAAATGTTAAATATTCTTGTTCTACAATGGGTTGGTTCTTCTTCATTGTGGGTTTCTGAAAATAAAGAAGGCCCTGAAAGGGAGGAAGATGTGAAAAAGGGGATGGGCGGGGTCAGCAAAGTCAGGATGCCATCAATCCATGATCTATATTAAGAAAAACCACACAGATTTCCGAGACCAAAGACAAGGTTTACCAGTCAATCTTAGAAACCTAGGTTTAAGATCTTCCACGGGCAAGTACATTGAGAGCTTTCCACACTGTTGTGGTTTGAAAATCAAGCGGCCATAACATAGCAAAGGGAGTACAAAGAGGAAGATAAATAGGATGCAAAGACCTGCCCACTCCAGAATGCATGCCAAGTAGAGTTGTTATTAACAATTTAAAGACTCATTTTGGGTTTGGCCAGAACTGAGACCAAAGTTATTCAAATAGCATATCTTGATATGAGCATCGTACTCATATTAATAGCAAAAATATAAAGGTCAATACTGCTTATCCCAAGGCGTCCTCTTTGATGTTACTGAAGGTTTAAAAAATCTCAGAAATGAATGCAAACTACAAAGGGCAGATGTGGGCATCAGAAATGAAAACACAGCTCAAGGTGGCAGACCTGAGCATTTTTAACGGTGCTACCTGACAACATTCCTTTCTCTTCTCTAGAAGATAGAATGTGTGTAAATAGCTTAGTAATAAAGCCTTTCAAAAATAGAATCAGACCAAGGTGTCTAGGACCTGTCCCACACCCCATCCCTCACTTGTGAAGCAGGACTCAGGACTGTTGACATATGATAGTTAATATGCGTCTCTGTGGCCACAGATCCTTATGAGCAGGGTTCCTTAGTCCCTAGTATGTGCATGGGTTTCTGGAGACAAATGGACACCCCAATTGAATGATAATGTTGTGTGCATGAACTTGGAGATATTGAAAAAGAGAGAGGAAACAAAGCTTTCTTTAGAATATCAAAGACAACTTTGGCAAAAAAACGGTTAAGAACCATTGTTGTAGAGTTTCATTGGTGGTCTCAGTAACACACCTCTTCCATCAAAACTACTCTAAATCTCACATGCTGCCATTCCAACATTATTACTGTTAATCCTCTGATCTCCCATTTCTTCAATGCTGTGCCTAATATTTCATATATTAATTGCAACATTAAATATTGGATTTCTGAAACTGTTCTTTTCTATGTGGATGAGTTTGCATTTAGGCCGTCTGACTTGCATTCTAATATTTCCTGAACTGTTTGAATGTCTAGTTTTCACGTAATGACTTTCTCTGTTTCTGGGCTAAAATTGGCAATAACTGCCATAGGTACTCAGGTTCCTATTTAATTTCCAGATATCCAGGAAAGGGACTACAGGAAGATAATCAGTATAGTTTTTCTCCCTTTCAATGTTTTTTCCCTTGGGATACACACATTCTCAACATGGACAGACAACCAGCCGCCATGCATACCTGAGACTAGGGCTTTCTCTGATCACCCACAGCCTGAAGACCTCTCTCTGGTGAACATGGAAGCATTTTTAAATTCTGGCTGGTTGGTAACTGACCACTTTCTGCTATTCCCTATGACATATGTTTCCTTTCATTACCATCCATTTTATTTCATGTTATTTGCTGCATGACTTTTCACACTTCTACACCTTTTTTCTCCTCATAGGTTACACACTATTAAAGTGAAAGAAACATAACTCATCCTACTTTGTATCTTTCATAATTATTAATATAATGGATACCAGGCAATTATCTTTATATGATTTATCAAGTAAAATATGTCAAGGTCCTCATGCCCTACAATCTTTGCATTCATTATGTTGATCACTTCTTCCCCAAATCACTCTAAGAGAAGAATATCCATTGTTAGCCAGGATTTGGTTCCACATCTACTGTGATCCATAGGTCAAAACCCGCAGGTTAGCAATTGCCTGTCTCTTTCTCATTACTATCTTTTAAATGGTGAGTTTCAAATTCAAATGCTTAGAGAGGCCAAGCAGATGACATGTCTGTGTGTCTATGATGAAGATTTAATAATTCCCAGGACACTCAATGCTATCACAGAGCAAAGAAGCTAAAAAAATGAACCTTCCTGATGCTGTACTATGTATGTGTAGAAATTGGACAAAATGTTCTTTCAAGAGAGAAGAATAGCCATTAGTGGCCTCAATTAGGTCAGCCCATTAATCTCACAGAGTGTCAGTCCACAGCAGAAGCCAAATGAAAGAACCTCCAGAGACATTCACAGGGATCCAGGAGTCCAGAGGCCCTGTGTTATCATCAGATGTTTTCTGGTCCATTAAACAATCACTGTGACTTCAGGGGGTTCATCGGGGGAAAAGTAATAAGAGGAAGACAATGAACATGGCCTAATTGGGTATTCATCATGACATGAATTCCTCCTCCAGGCACAAAGCACAAAAACATGATCAACTCAGTCATGTGAAAGGGAGAGGAAGCAGGAGGGCCAATGCTCTACACACAGGTAGGATGTGAGACCAAATTCCAAAGGAGACTGGATTGGTGTAGAAGAAATTAAAGGAAAATTTAGAACCTTTGGAAACACTTGCAAATCTTCAGAGCTCTCTAGGAATGCGTTCTGTCCTCTAAAAAGGCTCAAGATATTATAAAATCAAAGGATGGTTCTAGCTTGTGTTAAACAATATGAAAAGTAAACACTGATATTTTATTCTTTATACTTTTCTGTATTTTTATATAAGCACGTAAAAACATGGATTATATAAAACATTAGTTTTGTGTTTTTATGTTGTTGTGTAATGTGCAAACATAGAAAAGACTTTCTCTCCAGGCTTTTGGGAGACAGTTCTCCACAGGTCTGTCGAGGTTCTGGATAGCATCTGAGCAGTTGCACTGACAGGCCTTTGTTCTAGACCATCTTTCAAGGATGTTTGTACAGTGAACAGCCTTGGGTGATGGAGATAGTTTCTTCCCCCAGAACCAACAGAAGTTTTGATTACAGCCTTGGAAAATAGAGATAGTATCTCTCTCTGGAGCAAAGAGCAGGTATGCTTACTGCCCATTTTAAATAATTTGGGTTCCCTAAGCTCTGGGTTCCTCTCACCAACATAAAGCAGTCTATTGTGGGTGCAGGTGCCACCTGTCCCTCTTCGTTTTGCTATGTGGGAATTAGGCACAAGGAATTAGTACAAAAAATGCTGATAATCTGACTTCTCTTATTGCTGTGAGTAATAAACTGTTCTTTGCCTCTGACCCAGGAGTCTCATGTCTTCTATCAATATCCATAAAATTGTAACTCTCAGACCATTCACAGTTCTTGATAAAGTTTAATTCCTCCTTAGAGTGTATATTGGCACCTTCTTTCAATGAGTCAACAAAAAGCACATACTGTGTGTAACTCTGTACTCTTTGGCTAAAACATATGGCTTGCTTTTTTTTCCTTTTTTTAATCATAATCTACTCTTATTTGTCTTGTATGATTTGCACTGAACTATATCTTTGGTTCTTTCTTAGTGGTAGAGAGTCATTTATCCAAGTCACATTTTATCAGAAAACATTAGCCTTGGATATGAGCACAGTTTAATTGTGTTTCAACTTGTCCTGCCTACCTTGATTGTGATAAGTTTACAGTCACTTTCAGAACTAAGGTTGAGACTGTGTGTTCTACTTTTGCATATGATTTGTATATCAGCTGTTCCATTAGAAATTTATTTAATCACTTCAGATTTCCAAAAGAAATGGTTGTCTATTTGCCTGTTCATATTTTTTAAGCAAATTTGGAGAACATCTTCAAGAATTACCATTATGCAACTGTTAAGTTAAAAGTAAAGATGGAGAGGCAAGATCACCTGACAAAACCAAATAAAGACTCTTTACCAGTAACCCCAATCAGCTGGCAAAAAGAATGGAGGGGAAACACTCCAGTTTTGAGGTAGGAGAAAATGTCTATTTAATATTTAGCTACTAATGAATCCATAATATTTGTTTTATTTTAGTCTGCCTGGGTTAACTTTTCAACACATAACCATAAATCTCAGATGCTTAACAAATAAATAGGGCAACTCTTTTATCCTGGTCCAATATTGGTTGATGGATAGGCTCAGGCTCCAGGAAATCCTTTACGGACCCAGGGCTTGTCATGTGACTCCTCCGCCTTCTCAGCGTCCAGGGAAACCCTCTAGTTAAGACTGTCAGCCCAGAGAAGAGAACAGGTCAGAAGAGGTCAAGTCTGCTTCTCATCCTTGTGGCAGTGTGGGTTCCTTGGGTAGCACACTCTGAGATGAAGGTTTGTGTTCAGGAGGATTTTTGGGGAGTGCTTTTAGAATCAAAACCTGTGAAAGAGTGAAAGAAGCGTGATTGGGCAGAGAGAGAAGTTGAGCTGTGATGTAGTCAAAACAAAGGCCTCAGCTGAACTACGGGGAGTCTGGAGCTGGGATGGCCCCTCAGAGTTGTCCAAAATTAAGGATGAGAGGCCAGGACTTCATACCTATATGTTGATAAGTCACTGAAGGTAAAAGCTACCCTGGTGGGTGTGGGGTGGCACCCTTCAGGGGCAGCAACCTCCGGAGGTGGGCACTGAGCTGTGAGCTGTCAACACTGAGTGGTGGGGGAATGAGCCCGTCAGTCCTGAAGAGGGAGGTCTGGGCGACATAGCAGCGTCCACTGCAAATACCCTGTCTGCTCACATTACAGGAGTGAGAACTAGTCAGGTGTCCCCAGCAAGCCCTGAAGAGTTTGGGGGATGTTGTCTAGTGCAGTGCTGCTCAAGTTACTGTTCTACTAAATCCCTGATACTTGAATGAGAATATAAATCAACACATTACTTCCTTCACTGAGAAAGTTTTGTTTGGGGAAAAAAATGATAGCTGAACTTAACTGTGTCCTTAGTGCTACAGCTGCTTTATGTTCCAGTCTTAGCTCCTTGTTGCATCAAGATTAATAACAGTTTCCAGAGGAGCACCTTGTCCAGGCACCACACTTCGAGGAGCACGGGTCCAGCAGTGCTGGGAAAAGGAGAATGCACGGATATGGTGAGCGCTGATGACCGCTGCCACTTCCTGGGGCTCCAGCCAGCCGTCTCTGCCTGCACCGTCCACCTTGTGCCCCCCGTCTTGATCTAGTCTCCTCACATCTCAATAAGGTTACATTCTGAGGTCACCAGTTGTCTTTTCTTTCCACGTCGTTGATGTCACATTGAGTTTTAGCTGCAGGTGAGATTCTCCTCTTGCTGCTGCTCATTTTCCCGACTCCTGTAGCTCACAGGGAATGCTATGCACTTTGGTAAAAGGACGTGTGGAAATTATTCAGTAGAGCACTGGGACCATGATGCTAGGAGCAGAGACAGTTCAGGAGGTTCTGGACAATCAGAGGAAGCAAATATATGTGTATAAAGATTGTTTTAAATATTTATTCTTTTTAAAAGGCCTATTGCTCCTTGGTCTGCTTTTTCATCTATTTTTGGAAAAGAATTAGTCTTAAAATTCTTTTACGAAGTTGACTGGGATGATCTTGGAAACTGAAATCAAACAAAGTCAGGATAATTTTCATGTATATAATAGATATAATTTTTAACTATTTGTTAGACTGCACTAAAGAGAAAATTATATAGTAGTTTGAACAATTTCAGGAGGATAAAGAAAATATAAGAAAATAACTTAGGATTTGCATAAAGAAACCACTTGTGGGGGGCTGGCCCGTGGCTTAGCGGTTGAGTGCACGTGCTCCGCTGCTGGCGGCCCGGGTTCAGATCCCGGGTGCGCACCGATGCACCGCTTCTCCGGCCATGCTGAGGCTGCGTCCCACATACAGCAACTAGAGGGATGTGCAACTATGACATACAACTATCTACTGGGGCTTTGGGGGAAAAAAATAAATAAATAAAATAAAAAAAAAAAAAAAAAGAGAAACCACTTGTGAAGAATGGGCAGAATGACACTGAATGGTGTTGGTGGATTCCACCAGGCAGATGGCTACTTAGATCAGTGGCTACTACAGTATAAAAAACTCTGTGGGGTCTGGTGAGCTCTTAGACAATAGAGGTAAGAAAGTTTTGAGCACAAGTGATGGCAAAGTGGAAAAGACCTGCAGAGACAGTGGTGGCCCAGCATCAAGGAACACTCTCTTAGGTACCACGCTCTGAGAGAAAAAGGGATGTGCTTATTCTCAGTCACACTCAGGTGGCCTCTGGCAATGTTCCCTTAGCCTCACTAGCAAACACTCAGTGTATTTCATGACAAGGTTTTCAGAAGTGTTGACTTTCTCTCCACTTTATTCCACATGTCTTCATTTCCTGAATAACAAATGAGCTTTACTTATCCACCTAAATGATGTCTTTACACTTCCATTCTCATTTGTAGAATTTCATGATAGGAAAAATAAGGAGCTTTTTTTCAATTGCTTAGGGACCCTTTAATCTTAACTCTTTCTTATTCTAGCTCATAACAAAAGTTATTTTATTTTTTTAACTTCCAATGATGAAAATTGATTGGATTTTTGTTACACTGGTGAGTCACACTGTGAAATTTGTGCCCACAAACCTTATTACTATTGTGAAATAGCTTTTTTTGTAAAGAACAAAAGTCTTGCCATCATTTAGTTATGCTATTGCTAATAGCTGCTTATTACCCATCAGTTCTCTGCAGAAATGAATTCACTGAGACAATGCATTATGATTATTTCTCTTTTTTTTTTGTGAGGAAGATTGGCCCTGAGATAACATCTGTTGCCACTCCTCCTCTTTTTCCTTGAGGAAGAGTGTTGCTGAGCTAACATCTGTGCCAATCTTCCTCTATTTTTTGTATGTAGGACACCACCACAGCATGGCTTGACGAGTGGTATGTAGGTCTGTGCCTGGGATCTGAACCTGTGAACCCTGGGCCACCAAAGCAGAGCACACAAACTCAACCACTACACCACTGGGCTGGCCCCTATGATTATTTCTAATGACTGGACATTTAGAAATAACATTTTAACCTAACGTGGAATATCGTCTTTTAGGAAAAAGTCTAAAACACAAAATTATAATTGTGTTTTGACTCAATTAATCTTGGCATACTAGGTTCTGATCAAATTTGATGACTTCAAAAGCTGAAAATTTTCAAACATAAATTCAGAATGTAATTATACATTTTTACAACTCATCATCCAAAAAACTCCAGGAAAATAGCATTCCTTCTGTTGTCTGTCAATGGAAAAAGACAGAGTAGCCCCAGAATCAGCTATACCAGTTTTCTTTTTTTTGTGAGGAAGATCAGCCCTGTGCTAACATCTGCCAATCCTCTTCTTTTTTTGCTGAGGAAGACTGGCCCTGGGCTAACATCTGTGCCCATCTTCCGCCACTTTATATGGGATGCCGCCACAGCATGGCTTGCCAAGTGGTGCGTCGGTGTGCGCCTGGGATCCGAACCAGCGAACCCTGGGCCGCCACAGCGGAGCACGCACACTTAACCGCTTGCACCACCGGGCCGGCCCTGAGCTACACCAGTTTTGATTAAACATTTCTCAGCAATTATCCTCAGAGTTGAATCAGATGACCACACCAATAAAATCATCTTTTTCAGTTTCAAGATGACTTCATACTCTTCAAGATGGTTGAGGACGCCAAAGAGATTTTATTCATGTGGGTTATAAAATATACTGTACGAGAAATTGAAACTGAGAAGCTTAAAGATATTTATTACTTCATTTAAAGAACAATACCAACCTCATTATATTAATATAAGTAACATATTTTTAGTTTAAAAAAGCCTTATTTTGGGGTGACGTCAGCATCATGGCGGAGTGAGCTTTCCCCCTTAGACTCTGCCCCCAAGATACAACAAAAAGGACATTCATATACCAACAGAGGACATTCACACAACACAAAGGACATCTGAGAGACCCACGCAGACTTACATCTGAAGATGGAGGTGCTGATACCCCCAGAGGCAGTGGAAGGAAGTAAGGAGATCTCCTCTCCTTCCCAAATGACAGCGACCCTGGGACCAGGACCATGTGGCTCTCTGGGAGAGAGGGGGTAGGGGTGGCCCTCTGCAGGAAAACCGTTGCTCTTCAAGTTCTCTCACAGCCTGTGGGAAATTCCCATATGGAGGGGACTGAATTGTTGCAGGAGTGCCTTCATCAAGCTATCACCTCAGGAGAGCAGATAGTGAGGGAAGAGCGAGAAGCCCCTGGGATCAGGCAGGCGAAAGAAAGAGCCCCTTGCCCCACCCGGAGCACCAGCACAGCAGCCAGCCATAGTGTCCATGGAGTGCGGTGGGCTCAGAGTACACAGCATTTGTCCCCCACCCAGTGGCAGCAGGTGGAAGCTGCAACCAGATATTTTCAGAATGAGGAAAAATAAGCCCACGCCCTCAAGCAGTATGCAAAAATATATTAAATCTCCAGACCAGAAGGAAAATGACAAGCACCCAGAAATCAATCCTGAAGGCACAGAAATTTATAACCTAAATGACAGAGAATTCAAAATAGCCATCATAAAAAAGCTCAATGAACTACAAGAAAACACAGATAGACAATTCAATGAAATCAGGAACTTCTTCACAATAGAAATGGAAAGTATAAAGAAAAACCAACAGAAATGTTGGAGATGAAAAACACAATGGAGGAGATAAAGAAAAATGTGGAATCTTTAAAGACACAGAGCTGACAATATGGAGGAAAGAATTACCAATATTGAGGATAGGAATGCAGAAATGCTCCAGATGGAGGAGGAGAGAGAACTAAGACTAAAAAGAAATGAAGAAATTCTCTGAGAATTATCTGACTCAGTTGGGAAATGCAACATAAGGATTATAAGTATTCCAGAGGGAAAAAGGAGCAGAGAGCTTGTTCAAAGAAATAATAGCTGAGAACTTCCCAAAGCTGGGGAAGGAGCTGGAAATACCAGTGAATGAAATCAATAGATCTCCTAAATATATCAACATGAAAAGACCCTCTCCAAGGCATATAGTAGTAAAGCTGGCAAAAGTCAATGATAAAGAAAAAATATTAAGGGCAGCAAGACAAAAAAAATAATGTACAAAGGAATTCCTATCAGGCTCTCAGCTGATTTCTCAGCAGAAACTTTACAGGCTAGGAGAGAGTGGAATGATATATTCAAAATTTTGAAAGACAAAACTTTCAGCCAAGAATACTCTATCCAAAAATCCTTCAGATATGACAGAGAAATAATAACTATCCCAGATAAACAAAAGCTAAGGGAGTTCATTGCCACAAGACTCTCACTCCAAAAAGTGCTCAAGAAGGCCCTTATGCCGAAAAAGAAAAAGAGAAAGGGGATACAAAACTTTGAGCAAGGAGAAAAATAGAAAAATCAGAAAAATTGCAGCTCTCTATCAGAATAGGTTAGCAAACACTTAATTATAACAGCAAAGATTAAGGGAAGGAAAACACCAAAAATAAATATAACCTCATCACTTTGACCACAAACTCACAACAAAGGTGGAATGAGTTGTGACAATAATAACTTAGAAGAGGAAGAGGAAAGGGATGGAATTGACTTAGTCTAAGGAAATAAGAGGCCATCAGAAAATGGACTATCTCATCTATGACTTTTTTTTATACAAACCTCATGGTAACTGCTAAACAAATAATCAGAAAAGAGACACATACGATAAATAAAGAGAAAACTAAGAAAACCGTCATACAGAACTACCAAACTGAATTGGTAGTCCAAAACACATGGGAAGAGAAACAAAGGAAACGCAAAAGAACTGGAAAATGAGTGGTAATATACCAAAACTAAGCCCTCACATATGAATAATCACTCTAAATGAAATGGACTGAATTCTCCAATCAAAAAACAGAGAGTGGCAGGGTGGATTAAAAAACAAGATCCAATAATATGCTGCCTCCAGGAAACACATCTCAACTCTAAAGACAAACACAGGCTCAGAGTGAAAGGATGGAAGATGATACTCCAAGCTAATGGCAAACAAAAGAAAGCAGGTGTTGCCATACTTATATCAGACAAAGTAGACTTCAAGATAAAACAGGTAATGAAAGACAAAGTGGGGCAATACATAATGATAAAAGGGACACTCCCAAGAAGACATATCACTTATAAATATATATGCATGCAACACAGGAGCACCAAAGTACATAAAGCAACTATTAACAAATCTGAAAGGAGATATTAACAACAACACAATAATAGTAGGGGATCTTAACACCCCACTTGCATCAACGGATAGATCATCCAGACAGAAAGTCCAATAAGGAAATAGTGGACTTAAATGAAAAACTAGACGAGATGGACTTAATAGATGTATATATAGAGCACTCCATCCAAACATAGCATATTACACATTCTTCTCAAGCATGCATGGAACATTCTCAAGGATAGACCATATGTTGGGAAACAAGGCAGGCCTCTATAAATTGAAGAAGATTGAAATCATAACAAGTATCTTCTCCAACCATAATGCTATGAAACTAGAAACCAACTAGAAGAAAAAAATTGGGAAAGTGACAAAGACGTCTAGACTAAACATGCTACTGAACAACCAACGTGTCATTGAAGAAATTAAAGGAGAAATCAAAAAATATCTGGAGACAAATGAAAATGAAAATACACCATACCAGCTCATATGGGATGCAGCAAAAGTGGTCCTGAGAGGGAAACTCATAGCAACACAAGCCCACCTTAACAAACAAGAAAAATCTCAAATAAGCAACCTTAAACTACATCTAACAGAATTAGAAAAAGAAGAACAAACAAAGCCCACAGTCAGCATAAGGAGGGAAATAATAAAAATTAGAGAAGAAATAAATGAAATTGAAATTAAAAAAACAAAAGAAAAGATCCATGAAACAAAGATCTGATTCTTTGAGAAGATAAACAAAATTGACAAACCCTTAGCCAGACTCACTGAGAAAAAAAGAGAGAAGGCTCAAATAAATAAAATTAGAAATGAAAGAGGAGAAATTAACAACGGACACCAGAGAAATACAAAGCATTATAAAAGAATACTATGAAAAACTATATGCCAACAAATTGGACAATCTAGAAGAGATGGATAAATTCTTAAACTCATACAACCTCCAAAAACTAAATCAAGAAGAAATAGAGAATCTGAATAGACTCATCAGAGGTAAAGAGATTGAAACAATAATCAAAACCCTCCCAAAAAATAAAAGTCCAGGACCAGATGGCTTCTCTGGAGAATTTTACCAAACATTCAAAGAAGATTTAATACCTATCCTTCTCAAACTATTCCAAAAATTAGAAGAAGATGGAACACTTCCCAACACATTCTACGAGGCCAACATCACCCTGATACCAAAGCCAAACAAGGACAATTTAAAGAAGGAAAATTACAGGCAAGTATCGCTGATGAATATAGATGCAAAAATCCTCAACAAAATATTGGCAAACCAAATACAGCAATACATTAAAAGGATCATACACTACGATCAAGTGAGATTTATACCAGGGACACAGGGATGGTTCAACATCCACAAATCAATCAATGTGACACACCACATTAACAGAATGAGGAATAAAAACCACATGATCATCTCAATAGATGCAGAGAAAGAATTTGATAAGACCCAACATCCATTTATGATAACAACTCTCAACAAAATGGGTATAGAAGGAAAGTACCTCAACATAATAAAGGCCATATATGAAAAACCCACAGCCAACATCATACTCAGTTGGGAAAAACTGAAAGCCATTCCTCTGAGAGCAGGAACAAGACAAGGGTGCCCACTCTTGCCGCTCTTATTCAACATAGTACTGGAGGTTTTGGCCAGAACAATTGGGCAAGAAAAAGGAATAAAAGGAATCCAAATAGGCAACGAAGAAGTGAAACTCTCGCTATTCCCAGATGACATGATTTTATATATAGAAAATCCTAAAGAATCCATTGGAAAACTATTAGAAATAATCAACAACTACAGCAAAGTTTCAGGGTACCAAATTAACTTACAAAAATCAGTTGCATTTCTATGCTCTAATAACAACAGAAAGAGAACTCAAGAATACAATCCCATTTACAATTGCAACAAAAATAATAAAATATCTAGGAATAAATTTAACCAAGGAGGTGAAAGACCTACACAATGAAAACTACAAGACATTATTGAAAGAAATCAATGATGACATAAAGAAATGGAAAGATACCCCATGCACATGGATTGGAAGAATAAACATAGTTAAAATGTTAGTTAAAGCAATCTACAGATTCAATGCAATCCCAATGACATTCTCCACGGAAATAGAACAAAGAATACTAAAATTCATATGGGGCAACAAAAGACCCCAAATAGCTAAACCAATCCTGAGAAAAAAGAACAAAGCTGGAGGCATCACAATCCCTGACTTCACAATATACTACAAAGCTATAATAATTAAAACAGCATGGGACTGGTACAAAAACAGACACACAGATCAATGGAACAGAATTGAAAGCCCAGAAATAAAAACACACATCTACAGACAGCTAATCTTCGACAAAGGAGCTAAGAACATACAATGGAGAAAGGAAAGTCTCTTCAACAAATGTTGCTGGGAAAACTGGACAGCCACTTGCAAAAGGATGAAAGTAGACTATTTTCTTTCACCATACACAAAAATTAACTCAAAATGGATCAAAGACTTGAAGGTAAGACCTGAAATGATAAAACTCCTAGAAGAAAACATAGGCAGTGAACTCTTTGACATTGGTCACAGAGGGATCTTTTCGAATTCCATGTCTACTGGGACAAGGGAAACAAAAGAAAAAGTAAACAAGTGAGACTTCATCAGACTAAAGAGCTTCTGCAAGGCAAATGAAACCAGGATCAAAATGAAAAGACCCAAAAGATCCAAATTTCAACCCACTAGCTGGGAGAAAATACTTGCAAATCATATGTCTAACAAGGGGTTAATCTCCATACTATATAAAGAACTCACACAACTGAACAACAAAAAAACAAACAACCCAATCAATAAATGGGCAAAGGATATGAACAGACATTTTTCCAAGGAAGATATACAGATGGCCAACAGCCACGTGAAAAGATGTTCAACATCACTAATCATCAGGGAAATGCAAATCAAAACTACACTGAGATATCACCTTACACCCATTAGAATGTCTATAATCACCAAGAGATTGCAAAGCAGAATGTTTTGCAATCTGCAACATCTGCAACAACAGATGTTGGAGAGGTTGTGGAGAAATGGGAACCCTCATTCACTGCTGTTGGGAATGCAAACTGCTGCAGCCTCTATGGAAAACAGTATGGAGATTCCTCAAAAAATTAAAAATAGAAATACCTTATGATCCAGCTATCCCACTTCTGGGTATTTATCCAAAGAACCCGAAATCAACAATGCAAAGAGGCTTATGCACCCCTGTGTTCATTGCAGCATTATTCACTATAGCCAAGAAGTGGAAGCAATCCAAGTGTCCCTCGACTGATGATTGGATAAAGATGATGTGGTATATTTATACCATGGAATACTACTCAGCCATAAAAAAAGACAAAATCTTCCCATTTGCAACAACATGGATGGTCATGGAGGGTATTATGTTAAGTGAAATAAGCCAGACAGAGAAAGACAAACACGTTATGATTTCACTCATTTGTGGAAGATAAACTAACACATGGACAGAGAGAACAGTTTGGTGGTTACCAGGGGGAAGGAGGTTGCCGGGTGGGTACAAGGGGTGAAGGGATGCATTTGTATGGTGACTGACAAACAATAACGTACAACTAAAATTTCACAACGTTATAGACTATTATGACATCAATAATAAATAAATAAATAGAATTAAATTTAAAAAGCCTTATTTTCCAAAATAAAGAATAATTAGGGTGGAGGGTGGTATTAACTTATGTTTTACAAATCTCTTTAATGACTGGCTTAATAGAAGACAGCTGGATTCTCATATTTGCTTCTGCATTCAATCTTTTGTGATATGTTGTTGATGAAAATCCCACTTTCCACAGATGTATATATAGTTGGAAAAGGGGGTTGTATTTCAATAGCTTTTTCAGATAATTGTGGATATTCTTTGATACTACATCAAATCTGAACAAGTAGTAGTTTCCTAAAGATTAGTTTCAATGTGAAATCTGAAACTATATCACTGAACTAGGTTACATTAAAATATATTGATTTATCTTGCACTTCAAATAGATCTTTCAGCCACGCAAGGTTTTGAAACATCAGGCATTGCTCATTTTGGAAAATATTGGTTTCCTGAGTTATGCATATCTTCTAAATTTCAAATTTCATTATCAATATCAACAAATTACATTTGTTTAATATTAACACCAATCTCATCAAAAAGTCTTTCAGGCCTGGGAAGCTATCAAAATTATGGTGAAAGATACAATTTTTCCAAATTTCTAATTTTTGCTTCAATATTCTGATTTTATCATTGGCAACAAATACTACCTTTTCCTTGAAGTTATTGGCTCACTCCATTCATTTTCAAGAAAGTGACTACCAAACACCAAAATCTGAATCATCGTAGTTTGTAAGTCATTTGTTCTTTATAAAAACGGTTTTCCATGAAAAATCAGTCATTTCAGCTAAGAACTCAATCCTACAGCTGCTTTTTCTCCAGACAACTGTATTAGGTTTCTATTGCTGCTGGAACAAATTACCACAAACTTAGCAGCTCAAAACAACACCTGTTTATTATCTTACAGTTTGTAGTTCAGAGGTCCAGTGGGCTTGGCTGGGTACTCTGCTAAGGGTCTCATGAGGCTGAAATCAAGGTATCTTAGGGTCTTATCCAGAGGCTCTAGGGGAGAATCCACTTTCAGACTCAGTCAGGTTGTTGGCAGAGTCCAGTTATGTGCAGCTGTAAGACTGAGGTTCTGCTTCTTCGCTGGCTGTTGGCCAGGGGACATTCTCAGCTTCTAGAGGCCACCTGCGCTCTTTGGCTTATGGCCCATTTTGTCTTCAAATCCAGTAACAGCAGGTGGAGTCCTTCTCATACCTCAAGTCTCTCTGACCTCCCTCTTCTCCCTCATCTTTCTTGCCTTCTCTTCTGCCTCTCTCTTAAGGGCTAATGTGATTACACTGGGACCAGCTGAGTGATCCAGGATACTCTCCCTATTGCAAAGTCCTTACATTAGTGTTTGGTTGAACACCGGAAGAAGGGAACCTTGGGGGCACATCTTCAGAATTCTGCTGGCCACAACAACCACTGTCCCCCAGTGTCCAGTAGAAGAGCTTCATTGTAAAAAGACATAAACACAAGGATTGAGATTTAATACAATTAACAGTTTTTACTTCTTCTTCCAGGATATTCTGGCTTTTTCTTCCTCCTCTTCTTCTACCTTTTCTTTCTTACTTGATTTTCTGCCTTGATTCATGCTAAGGCACCAGCAATTTAACTCATCATTGCTTTTGCACTAGTAGTGCAAACGTCAATACAATGGAGAAAGAAAATAACACCGTAGTATTGTTATCTTAAAAGTTTTGGCCTTGTGGATTCTTGAAGATCCCAAGTTCCATGGACCACAGTTTGAGAAATATTCCTTTATACTAATTATTTTATTCTGTTCTGGCCTCCTCAACTGAGACAGGTGTTCCTGAGTTCTAAAATCTACAAAATAAAATGGATAAATTTTCGTTAAGGTTGAAAGTAGTGTATCCTTGACACATCCATCTGAGTCTTTAGGCCAATTCGTACCATACGGTTCCTGCTTGAGTTCTCTGGGGTTGGACAGGTTTAACTAAGTTGAGAACACGTTAAGAGGCTTAATTCTCAGGCAACACGAAACACATAAATAAAACCTGCACCACTATGTTGAGTGCATTTGGATCCTGACAATCCCATTCCCGGTCTCCCGAAACTCAGACATTTGATGCTTCCTGTGAGTGGGACCCTGAGTCTTAGTGAGCATCTGTGTCTGGTGTCAGTTTGCGAGGATTTCCTTGGTCTCCTCCGCACAGGCTAATTCTTGTGAGGAAGAGCTTCCCTTCCAGCCTCTTCAGTCAAGTCTCAACCCCGGCAATGGTTCCACCTCTGGAGAAGAGACTGAAGAGTTCAAGAATCCTCTCCTATGCCGGCACAGAAAGGCAGGGTTTTCCCTTTTCCCAGTGTTCACCGTCTGTCCTTGTTCTGCTTTCTCTTAACTGCTCTCGACTGGGCAGCATCCTCCATCTCACTGGGCTCATAATGGCCTCTTCCTACATTCAACACCTCTCCACGGTGCACCCTATGCAAATCTGTCATCCCGGGGGATCCCTGGCCGTTCTCTGAACTGAATGAAAGAAGAGGGAAGCTGACTTCAGCTCCTACCAATGAGAAGCTGTCTTCAGCCAAAACTCAGGAGAAGAAAACCTCTCCTTTGTTAAACAGGAGTCTCAGAAATTGGAACTCTTAAGAATGCAGCACAATGCAGTGGAAGCAGTCTATTACAATTCGGCTGTTATATGAATGTGAAGGTCTGTTATCTGTGAATAGCTAGAAAAGTAATGACAAAGTTTCTATGGTGGTAGAGAAGGAACCTGTTACTATTAATGCCTTTGGTGATAATGCAGCAATGGTCCCTGGGGGTCATGACAATAAAATCATTGAGGGCCCCCAATAATGGAAGAGAGAAGGCAGGGCCAGTTGCTCATTATCAGAGGAGTCATATTGAAAAACAATTGTGTTTCCTTCTAATATTCTAGGTTATTACAAAGAAAGATAGAAAACAAAAACTCTCGTGTGGGACTGAGGGGTAGGTATAATAACAATAGAAAACAAAAACTCTCGTGTGGGACTGAGGGGTAGGTATAATAACAATACTACTAAACATGCTATCAAAATAGGTAAACAGATTTTTGTTTAAATCCCAGCTTTCTGTCTCACTATGAAAACGTTAAATATACTGTGTCCCTCTGCATATCCTGTTACCTGAGATGCTTCAATTTATGATGTCTTTCCTGTAATTGCAGGATATTGATGGAAACTGAGCACCAAAGGGACACAAAGTGGAAAATCAGTGGAGGGAAAAGATGCTCGGCAGTCATAAATTCCATATTCTACGTCAGCTCCCAGTGGAGAAGAGTATAGAGACAGCCCCTGCCCGCCTGATCATCACACTCCAGGGCCGACCACAGCCCTGGTTTCTCCTCACCTCTTGCCACTCAACGCCCAGGCCCCACCTAGGGAAGCTCGAGCCACCTCCGGTGTTCTGCCTAGAAAATCCCCGTAGGGTCTTAGGGTCACTGTTTTCAACTCTGCGGAACTATGGAAACTATATGGATCAAAGATTTAATAACACAGAAAATAGCTGTGACCGCATGAACAATTATCATGAGCCAGGCACTGTCTATGCAGTTGAAGTATAATAACTTAGTTAATCCTCGTGGTGACATACTACAACTATAAGGCATTATTATCTCCATTTTACAGATTGGGAAGTTAAGCAGAGAGAGTTTCACTCCATCACAGCCGATCATGTAGGAAGCGGCCGTAATTCAGACAGGAGCAACTGGACGCTAGAGCCTTCACTCCTAACCTTGCGCTACATTAGAAGAAAAATGAGTGAACATTTTTATTATCTTAAAGTGAGGAAGTTCTTCCTAAGCAGAAAAAATTCACCTATTTTCATCTCATATTTTTTTACTAACCCAGATCTTTTTATTTTATTTATTTATTTTTTTACTTACATTTTGTTTTATGCTGATATTCCAAAATTTTCCATTTAGTTGATTTGTCATACCATGAATTCTTTCAGGCATTTAGCATATAGGGCAGTATAATATTTTGGAAATTTATATTTTGATATAATGTTAAATTTACAGAAAAGTTGCAAGAATAGCACAAAGAACTCTGTATAGCTCTAACTAAAATTCACCAATTGTTAACATTTTCTCTAATTTTTTGTTATTCTCTGGCTTTCTCTCAATTTTTTCTTTATGAATCATTTAAGTTGTAGACATGATGTACCGTTACCCCTAAATTCTTCACAGCATATTTTAAGGATATTCTCTTACAAAATCATAGTTCAATTATTAAAATAAGGAAATCTACATTGGTACATCACTATTAATCCAAGAAAATACTCAAATTTTGACGATTGATCCAATAATCAGCTTTATTTTTTAGTTTGCTCCTTCCTGGCACATCAGCAGTCCTGAGTCACCTTTGATTTGTAATGGCTCTTGAGTCTCTTCATCCAGAACATTCTTCAGTCTTTTCCTTTCTTGATCTCGACAGTTTTAAGTGTCTAGTAATTTTGTATCATGTTTCTCAGATTTGGCCTGTCTCATATTTCTTCACGGTTGGATTCAACCTATGCATTTTCAGATGGAACGTCACAAAATGTGCCTTTCTCTGTGTGTCACATCAGAAGACGTGCTGTTGTTGGTCCCATCAGCGGAGGTTAAGTTGGATCACGGGCGACGTCCTCCAGGTTTCTCTGCAGTAGAGTTACTATTTCCCCCTCTGTTATTAGTAACTAATTTGTAGGAAGTTACTCTGAGACTGCTTGCAAATGTCCTGTCTCTTATCAAGCATTCGCTCACTCATGTGTCTCCTTCCTAACCTCCCACCTTGCACGCCTCCCTCCCCTTATTGCTTTCTTTCTAAGATCCTCTGTGACCTCCTTTTTGCAAATCCAGAGGATTTGTCTTTATCTTCATTTGTGTAAACTTCCTGACAACTTTTGACACAATCAACTTTCTGACCCTTGAAATTCTCCATTCAGTCATTTATGTAATGCTCACATTTCTTTTTCTTTCTGCTTATTTTTCCCATGTCTTCGACCATCTCCTCACCATGGACATCTCCAACTGTTTCACTGTGGGACCTTCTCTCAGGAGTTTCACCTCCCTGAACGTTTTGGCTTCAGTTTACCCAGATCTAAATCTCCATGTGGCTCAGTGGAGCAGTGGCATAGAATAGGGAAAAACAATATGATTGCTGTGAAGGGAGGTTTTGGAGAGAGATGTCCTGCCCTTGAATCCTGGCTCTTCAAGCTACTGGCTTTGTAGCTGTGGTATTTCATTTAACATCTCAAAGCCTTAGCTCTTCGGGTTCTTCATGCTATAGAGAACAGGTGTCCTGTTCTATACCATGTCACCGAAAACAGCCACTTTCAATCACACATATACAATCACATATATTTCAACTGGAAATTAGGGGAAATAGAATATCAGAGAAATAAAGAAAAAACTGAACGTTGGATATATATGTCTTTGAAAGTTCTTCAGACTTTCCTTGATCTCTAAAACTCCCTACTTCTCTGTTTTGGAGAACCCCTTTCTTGGAGTCCCTGATCAGACTCAATCACTCTCACTTGATGAGACAAAGCAGTTTAACTACCTGGCTCTTTTCAGCTCCAGAGCTAACTTTGTCCATGCAAACTCTCTAACACACCTTCAGAACAGCGTGCCCTCCACCCCGATTCCAGCCTTTGGTGGCACAGAACTGCAGAGAAGTGGATATTTCCTTCTTTCCCTACTCCTACCCTCACCACTCTCTGCAATTGAAGAGACTTGCCCGCCTCCTCCTGACCCTGGTGGGAGTCTTGTGATGCCCTAAGAAGACAGTCACAATCAGTCTTTTCATGCACAAATATGTATTTCTATGAAGAGCCTTAGAAAATATTAGTAGCTTATATCTTCAGGCCATGCGACTGTAAGATTTTTATGTTCTTTATGCTTTTAAAAATTGTCTGAATATTTTGCAATGAATGCATTACTTTTATAATAAAGAATAAAAGGTAAGAAAAAGCTCTCCAGTCCTAACCTCTCACCTGGCCTTCAGTTCTGTATTTCCAAGAGACTGTAAGATGTCTCCACCAGGCTGATCAGAATTCATAAATTTGCCTATTCTCTCAACTCGCTTTCTTTCCCACCTACTCCATTAAGCCTCCTTTCAACTTTAATTTATTTCTTTTATTATAATAGATCCTGGGCTTGGTGCTGAACTAATCTGTGAAATCTTCTATTTTCCTTCTTTTTATGTGTTCCCATAATAAGTAACAAGACAGGTACTCTGACATTTAAAAAAAATAGTGTGCGACTTGGAATTAGAAATCCTTCCAAGCATCACATGAGGTAACACATGTGAACTATTTCAGCTATAGAGAGAGGTGAATCACATATTGGTGTATATTAGCTTTTATTTCCAAGAGCTTTGAAACTCTTCAAAAGCTTTGCTTAAAGTATTTCATTTTGGGAAATATGCCTCAAAATAGTCTGAAGAAAGATGTTCATAAAATTCCAGCAATGATAATGCACATCTCTGCCTGTGGTGGGCAGCCTCGGAATCGGACACTCCTGGTGTTCAGGCTCCTCTCGTGTCACCTCCCCCGGGAGGCTGGGCTGTACCTAGCGACGTGCTTCTAACAGACGATGGTAACAGTGACATGGGTCCACTCAGAGGTCAGGTCCCAGGAGGACGTGGCCTCTCTTTCAGGGGAGCAGGCAGCCACGTGTGGGCCTGAGCAGAAGCCCAGGCATCAGGGAACTCACATCTCTAACTGAGTCAGTGAGGCCCCGAGGCCCCTCAATAGGCATGTGAACGAGCTGGAAAGCAGATCCTCGGCACCTGGAGCCTTCAGATGGTTGAAACCCTGGCCGACACCTTGACAGCAGCCTGTGAGGGCGCTGAGCTGGAGAACAGAGGGACCACGTCAAGATTCCCCATCCATGGAAACTATGAGATGATAAATGTTTGTTCTTAGAAGCCACTGAATTTTGGTAAATTTGTTACACAGCAAGAGATCACTAATACAGGCCTTTGAAAAACTGCCCTTTAAATATAATGCATGAAATATGTTAAATGTTTTATACTTCTTGTACCATGCAACTGGACAAATTAATTACTCAGTATCTTTGAATTGGAGTGTAGTATTTTCCATACACATTTGTCGGTATGGTCTGTGTTTACAGTTTACCGACTGTGTGGTAACATCGTCGTCAGGATACCTCCTGACTTCCACGGTGACTGAGTGCGTTCTCCAGAGCCAGGCTGCCCGAGTCCCAGCCCAGCGACCTCGCGCAAGTTACTTCACTTCTCCGACACCGAGAGAGGAAGAACGTTTACCCGTGGGTTTGTCACCAGGAGTAAATAAACTAAAACAGGTAAAGTGTCTGGAACAGAGCCTGGCACACAGTGCAAGTTCAGCAAACGTGGGCTGTTATTTTTCACTGTTCCGCTCGTCGGGAGCCTTGGTGGCTCCCGCCCGCTGCGGCCTCCCCACGCGCCCCCCGGCCGGCGGCGGGGTGGCCTCCGCGTTTCCCGCTGCCGCGTCGTGCGGGCGTCTCGCTGGAGCCCGCGGCCCCTCCCCGGCGCGTCCGCGGAGACCGACCCGGAGCGCGCGCGCAGCGCCGGGCCGCCGCCTTCCCTTCCGCGTCTCCGCTTCCTCGCCGGAAAGTGGGGCTGATAGTCAGGTCTCTCCGGGTTGTTGGAAGTGTTAGAGACGGTGTGTTAAGATAAGGTGAGCCAAGCCTCTGTCATATGGAAGGTGCTCAATAAACGGGAGCCGTCCCTCTCCAGACACGGCTGCGCCCTCCCGGTGCTGCTGCTTTTCCTCCAGGCGAGGCTGCTCCCGGTGCCTCCTGCCGGAACCGCCGCTTCTCCACGCGGGCTTCTCCACGCGGGCTTCTCCACGAGGTGTAACAAAACGGGGCTATGTGTTTACAAACGGTTAGTTACTGTCTCAAGTGGCTATGGTGGGCCAGATGTCCTAATGCTAAAAACAAT
This sequence comes from Ceratotherium simum simum, assembly GCF_057802395.1. Lineage (NCBI taxonomy): Eukaryota > Metazoa > Chordata > Mammalia > Perissodactyla > Rhinocerotidae > Ceratotherium > Ceratotherium simum. The sequence continues at coordinate 83,680,164 of NC_141908.1, forward strand.
CACCCTCCAAGAATGTCAAGCATAGAATTTGCAAAGTCTGTTTATAACGTGTGTCCAGCAGGGTCATCTGAGGATGTTTTTGGTGATGTTTTTGACTTGAGGCCCTAACAGCGAGGATTCTGATTCAGCAGGTCTGGGATGGCATTCGTGTTTAAAAAAAAAACAATAAAGCAAGACCCTCAGAGCAGATCGGTCCTCAGATGTGGTGAGGGGGCGTCTCTAACCTAACGCGGTGAGGGAGATGCTGTGGTGGAGCTCCTCCGCACAGCTGCCTTTCAGCGTGTCCCCTCCTGCTCAGAGGTTTGAATGTGTGATGCGGAGGTGTTCTGGCACCCACTGCTTTCTAAATCAGAAAACAATTCTAAAGTTTTATTAACAAAGAAATGTTTCAGGAGAGCAAGGGTATCCAGTAACCCCAAACATACAGTTTAAAGCTGACCCTAGACACTGACTATGGCAGAAAATCCCATGGTTGTGTTTAAATTGTTTTGGTGGCAATATAGTGACGACCAGTGGTTCTCAGCCGTGAGAGAGCTTCAGATCTCCTGTTGGCTTGTTGAAACAGACTGCGAACCCCACCCCCAGAGCCTCTGACTCACTAGGTCTCGGGGGTCCAAGCACATGCGTTTCTGGCGAGTTCCCGGGAGCCGCTGCTGCTGGTCCAGGACGGTGCTCTGAGAGCACTGCCACAGCCAGCTGAGGAGGGCCTCCTGCTGGGGGTGTGACGAGAGTCTGTCTCTCCTGCCAGCAGGACAGAAGTCACTCACAGTCTTCAGAAAAACCTATTTGTGATTCATCCATATTTTGTAGAATGTTCAGTATTTCCTTCCTGGAAAAAGAACTGAAACAACAGAAGAACATAGGTTTTTTTCCAAAAAATTCTAAAAATGTAGGACACTGAAAATAAATGTTTTGTGCCCCTTTCCATAGTTTTTATTATGAGGGCAGACGACCCAGAGACTCAATCATCTTCCGAGTCTGTGGGTCTCCCAGGCTCTGCTGAACACATCCGGCTACACAACACACCTCCATCTGTGCTGGGCTGTAGTCGTGAAGGGCTCACAGTCCTCCCTGAAGCACCGCCTGGAGAGACACACCGCAGCGTGCTGGTCCATCAGCCAGGAGAACACACCCCCCTCAGCAGTCAAACGCTGGAGGGCTTTCTATTGCAAAGCTTTCTTTCCCTGACCACCTGAAGGTCGGCTGAAAGATTAACTGATAATTATCAATCATTAATTGATTAATCTAATTAGCAAAGTGATTGGCTCTTAGAGTGAGTGTTTTACTATAAATAAGCAATAATATATCTTCTTGGTTGAATTATTTTTCCCCAAAAAAGGTTGAAGTCCTAACCCCCAGTACCTGTGAATCTACTTATTGGGAAATTAGTGTCTCTGCAGACAGTGGCGTTAAGAAGAGGTCATCAGGGGGCCGGCCAGGTGGTGCAAGTGATTAAGTGCGCGCGCTCTGCTGCAGCGGCCCGGGGTTCGCCGGTTCGGATCGTGGGCGCGCACCAATGCACCGCTTGTCGGGCCATGCTGTGGTGGCGTCCCGTGTAAAGTGGAGGAAGATGGGCATGGATGTTAGCCCAGGGCCAGTCTTCCTCAGCAAAAAGAGGAGAATTGGCAGGTGTTAGCTCAGGGCTGATCTTCCTCACAAAAAAAAAAAAAATAGAAGAGGTCATTAGGCGAGTTCTGATATAAGATGGCTGGCATCCTTATTAAAAGAGAAATTTGGACACAGAGACAGACACATACAGGGAGACGCTGTGGGAAGATAGAGGCAGAGATTGGAGCATTGTGTCTATAAGTCAAGGAATGCCAAAGATTACCAGCAAAACACCAGAAGCTAGGAGAAAGGCCTGGAACAGGTTGTTCCTCACAGCCTTGGAAGGAACCAACCCTGCCGACAGCTCCATCCTGGACTTCTGGTGTCAGGAACTGTGAGATAATAACTCTCTGTTGTTTAAGCTACTCGTTTGTGACCTCTTGTTACAGTCACCCTAGAAACTGACATCATCTATGTGTGAAAACAAATATTATCATAACCCATGCTGTCGTCATGTTTTTACTTTAATTTTCTCCCCATCTGTTTTATGTGGTGTTAACTGTCAGGGAAAAGAGAATGTACTTGAATAAACAGTTGTTGACGTGATCTGCCCTGCCCTTTGGGTGGAGGAGAAGTCTTCGGGGTGCCTTCTTATTTCTGCACCCATTTTCTCCTGTGTGCACTATGGCCTTGACAACACTGCCGACACGTTTCCCCTGAGGGGAGACTCAGTTGTCACTAGATTTAGGCAGATTCAAACTTTACAGATCATTCTCCTCAGATCAAAAGGCATTTTTTTTTGGTCAGGCAGGCATGTAGTTTATTTTTCCAAATGGTGAGTCAATATTTCCAAACCCCTAAAAGATTAATTTATATTTCCCCACAAGTGGTACTTTTTAAAGGAAACAAATTTTATCTTCAGTAGGTTAATTAAGAAAAGAGACAGAAGTTTTTTTTTTTTTTGAAGCTTCATGTTCAAAAGGAGAGAAAAATCAGAAGAGGGAAAAAAAGAAAGACTTCTACTGGATGAAAATGTCAGACATCTCTTCTGTATTTTACACACCAGAATTTGTCCCTTTCTCCCTTGTTTATTCTCTCATTTTTCCCCCACTCTCACCCTCTCATTGCACTCTGACCTAAAGATCTCAGTGAAATCAATGTTATATTAACGATAACCTCAATTTTCTTTAATAAAGACCCAAACAATAAAAACAAAGTTTCCAATTTTTTTTTGAAATGCCGAAACCCTCCAAAATTGCTTTAAGGGCACTTCTACGTGGTAGGTCAGTATCCAGAGGTCTTGGGCACCAAGACAAATTAAATATCTTTGCCCCAACCACATTTTTTGTGCAGTAAGTCCTAGAAAATTTTCACCAAACCTGGCAATTCCTCTGGGACCCACTGGTATAATAGTAGCATTCTCCGAAGAGTAATTTTACTTATGTTCCTGATTAATTCCTACAGTAAAGATGATAAATTTCCTGACCAATGAGGTGAAGGGCATTCATCGGTTTGCTACGTCAAACACCAGTGACTGGTCACCCTCGGGGAGAGCTGGCTTTCTGTCTCCAAGGATCTACGTCTTTCTCAAATGTCCATGTGGCTTTGACGTTCTGACCAAGCCACCGTGTTGAAAATTAATTCCAACAACCTGGCTGGCACATGGTAAGTTCGGGCAAGAATATGTCTTGCCTGAAACAAAAATCATTTTATTGATTCCTCTTTGTTTATGCATACATTATAAGAATCACAAAATAAGTTGATGCAGGGAGGAAAGCATTTGTCATTTCTGATTTTGAATTTTGTTAAATGCCTGGGTACTTGTTGCCACAAGGATGGATCCATAAACGGAGCTTTGAAACCTCTGACCTGGAAGATGTTGCTTCTAGGCCCTCCTCTCACCTCCATGCAGCCCTGTCTCTAACCACTGACCTCGTGGTCAGGCCGATATGAGCTGCCTGGGCCTCTGGGCCTGTGATTTTCAGAGGAAAGTTTTCTAGGTTCCTCCCAGTTTCTTGTTATTCTTCGTTAGTATCTGTGAAATGCTGCAGGCTTTTGTTTAAGGGATTTCTCACTGTGGTTCACACAGAATATTACCCTTTTCCTGATCACTGGGGTGATTTGTCCTCATGGATTTGGGAGAAGCCAGGTGTGGTAGATGGCCAGAAAGATCCTCCATTGTTTTCAAAAGAATAAGAGAATAAAACCAAGTAAAACAACTCCGTGACCTCGATAGTCCATTCTACCTGCAGCGCTCATCAGGCGTCTTCAGGAACCGAGAAGAACTGCCCACGTTTACCCTCCTCTGAACTCCACCCCGAGGGTCACCTACCGTCTGCACGGCTGTTTACATGCAGGGCACAAGCTAGGAGATGCCATACCAGATCAATGGTCTGTCTTCCGGCTGTCTGTCCACCATGAAATAAAAACAGCATGAATTTTACTTCCTAAAACAAAGAGCACAATCATAAGTAAATCTCTAAGAACAGCAAATAAAACCACAAGCCCTTGTAGAAGCTGCTCAATTACTATTTTGTGCATTTGATGTAGTTTGAAGAAAGCTCCTGAGGACCTTCCTGGTGGTGCTCTGCCTCGCAGAAGAGCTATCCACCAGGAATTGGTGGTTTTGTCACTGAAAGGCAACAGCTTAACTTAAAACGACATTGCCCAACATGTCTCAGAAAGAGGCTCGTTTTAAAGCTCTAGTTTTGGAAAGCTTGTCCTAAAGAACTTGCTCCTTACGTCTTCTGATTTTTCAGTTTCAGAAAACAAACTACCTCTGTCGTCAAAGTAAAGTCAATGTTGACAAGTTCCCTCAGATGGATCACTGATTTAGTTTGTTACATTGGCAGCACTTAGTGCCAGCAGCACAGAGGCCTCTTAGCTACTCCCAGCCGGGTGGAGCTCTCTCCTTGTTCATCAGCGTTATTGCTTCGCATTATTGGTCTCCTCCCCAAGACAGGTAGGAATAGCGATTACTCCTTTCAGGGCGGTTGGGTATGAGAAATTGAGCCAAATATATGTATATAATACCAAAGCCTTCAGGAATACAGCTGTGATTATCTTTATTTATTTATTTATTTTTTAAAGGTGAGGCATTTTCTTTTTCTTTTTTTTTGGGGGGGGAAGATTGGCCCTGAGCTAACATCTGTTGCCAATCTTCCTCTTTTTCTTTTTTCTCCCCAAAGCCCCAGTACATAGTTGTATATCCTACTTGTACATCCTTCTAGTTCTTCTATGTGGGACACGGCCTCAGCATGGCTTGATGAGCAATGAGTAGGTCCGTGTCCAGGATCTGAACCAGTGAACTCCGGGCCGGGAAGCAGAAGGTGCAAAATTAACTGCCATGCCACCAGGCCAGCCCCTATCTTTATTTTTTTAATGGTTGTGGTACTGTTTCTCCCCCCAGCTTTATTTGGTATAATTTACATAGTAAAATTTGCTCACTTTAATTGACAGTTTAATGAATTTTAGTAATTGTATACTGTATTAGTTTGTTAGGGCTGTCATAATAAAGCACCATAGAACGGTGGCTTAAACAACATAAATTTATTTTCTCACTGTTCTAGAGGCTGAAGTCCAAGATCCAGGTGTCAGCAGGGTTGGTTCCTTCTAAGGACATGAGAGAAGGCTCTGCTCCTTTCTCCTTGGTGTGTAGATGGCCGTCTTCCCCCATGTCTTCACATTGTCTTTCCTCTGTGTGTGTCTGTGTCCAAACTTCCTCTTCTTCTAAGGACACCAGTCATATTGGATCAGGGCCCACCCTAGTGACCTTGTTTTAACTTAGTTACGTCTTAGAAGACTCGATGTCCAAATACAGTCACATTCTGAGATTCTGAGCGTTAGGACTTCAACATGTAAGTTTTTAGAGGGGCACTATTCAGCCTGTAGCATATGCAGTCATGTAAAAATTAGCACCACAATCATTTAAAACAGTTCCATCACCCCAGAAAGTTGTCTTGTGCCCCCTGCAGTGGATCTCCTCCCTGATTCCTGGCCGGGCAACTACTGGTCTGCTTCTGTCACTCTGGTTTTGCCTTTTTAGAATTTCATGTAAATGCAATTATATATCATGTAGTCTTTTGTGTTTGACTTTCACTTTGCATAATGTTTCCAAGACTCATCCATGTTGTTATGTTATTAATATTTCATTCCTTTTTATTACTCAGTTGTTTATTTGCTCTATATTATAATTAGACCATAATTTATGTGTCATTTCACCCATGGATGGGCATTTGTATTGCCTCCAGGTTTTGGCTATTGTGATAAGACTGTTGTGAACTTTCTCATGTAAGTCTTCATATGGACCATGATTGCGTTTCTCTGGATAAACATCTAGGAGTGGTATTGCTAAGTGTGTGTTTAACTTTGTAAGAGACTAACATACTGTTTTCAAAAGTTCCTGTGCTATTTTACATTACCCTTATCAGTGTATGAGAGATTCAGTTTCCCTGGATCCTGCCTGGCATTTGGTGTTGTTATTACTTTTTATTTTAGCCATTCTGATAGGGGTGTAGTGATAGCTCGTGATTTTAATTTGTATTTACCTAATGATTAGTGATGTTAAAATTCTGTTTGTGTGCTTATTTGCCATCTGTATATCTTGTTATGGGCTGAATTGTGTCTCCTCCAATTCATGTGTGGAAGTCCTAACCCCCAGTACCTCAGAATATAGCTGGATTGTATAGGGCCTTTACGGAAGTGATTAATTTAAAATGAAGCCTTTAGGGTAGGCCCTAATCCAGTCTGACTGGTGTCCTTATAAGAAGAGGAAATGTGGGCACAGGGAGACACCAGGGATGTGCACACAAAGGAAAGGCCATGTGGGGACACAGAGAAGGTGGCCGTCTACAAGCCAAGGAGAGAGGCTTCAGAAGAACCTGCTGACACCTTGATCTTGTACTTCTAGCCTCCAGAACTGAGGAAATCCGTTTTTGTTGTGGAAGTCCCGCCAGTCTGCAGTATTTTGTTATGGCAGCCTGAGCAGACTACTACAGTCTTCTTTGGTGAAGTATTTCTATATGTCTTGCCCATTTTCTAATTTGATTTTCTTTTTTTTTTTTTTTTTTTACTGTTGTGAGCTCTTCATATGTTCTAGATACAAGTTCCTTGTTGGATATGTGGGTTGCAGATTTTTTCCCAGTCTTTTTATCCTCTTCACAGGACCCTGCAGAGGAAAAGTTTTTAATTTTGATCAAGTACAATTTTTCAGTTCTCCATTTTATGGCTCATGAATGCATTAAAAAATGTAGATAATATATAAATGTAAACTTTGAAGAATGGTAAAGAAAAAGCACCTGGTTTAAGAAATAGGACATCATCAGGACCCTTGAAGCTGTATGTATGCTCTCCTTCTCCACTATCTAAAAGCCCTATTCCTTTGCTTTTCTTTATATTTTTGCTATTTTTATAGTATACCAAAACTATTGATTTAAAAATTTTGCCTGGTTTGATCTGTATATAAATGGTATCATTCTATAGGCATTCTTCTAAGCTACCTTTTTCCTCTCCATTTTGTTTTGGAGATTCACTAATGTTAATGCACAGAACTCTTCTTTATTAATTTTTATTGTTTATTAATTTTTCATAGGCTCCCATTGTGTGAATGTAACCCAATTTATCGATCTAATCATCTGATGATGATTGTTGGAATTCTCTCTTTTTTTTTTGCATTATAAAAACTAAGGCTATTGATACTTTTGTACATGGTGTTCATGAGGAAGAAAATCTCTAAAATTTGTATCTAAGAATGGACTAACTGTCATAGGGTAAATACATCTTCAATTTTACTAGATATTGACCTAAATTGTGTCCCAAAGTGTATGACAGTTCCTATTGAGTGTAGCTTGCTTTTTCTCTTAAAAATATGTGTCTTCTGCTTCTTTCTAAAGGATATAGAATATTCTATTAAATGAAGATCCTTCGTATGTGGGAATATACAAAGGCTACCCAAATGAGAACAAATAGAGTCTATTCAGAGCTGGCTAGAGCAAGGGAGCCGGCCACCGTCACCTGCATGCAGCAGGGGCTTGGAGGCAGGCAGGGAAGTGGGAGGCTTCATAGAGAAAGAGGGAAAGTTTCACATGCACCTGATTAGAGGCTGCAGACAGAGAATCTGGAGGCAGTTCGGCAGAAGCGTTGTGTGGTTGGTGTGGCAGCCTATTTCGTTTCCTCTGGTTGACCCTGAGTTGGAAGTGCGGACAGAAAACAAGGAAGCTGGCAGTCACTGTCTGAGTCCTGACCATCCTGGGCTGATGGCTGCAGGGCTGCTGTTTGGCTTAGTGGGCTGGTCGTCGGGTCAGAGTTCTATTGTCATCTATGGTCAGGCCATTGCCCATTCATATATTAGTGTCTCATATAATATATTAAGCCATTGTCTTTTTGAAGCACATTTTTTTTTCATGTTTTTGCTATTATAAACAATGCAGGTATTTCAATTTGATAAAATAAATAAATATCTCATTTAAAAGATATGCAGATTTTTTGTTTCAACAATATTTTTAATTCGCTCTTGAAACTGTCATAATTTACCTGATTGTACAATTGAGAAGCTTCATTCATAAGATAAGGGAGTTTGAGATTGCTCTTTTCTTCTAAAATATTGATTGATGAGGATCAAGCTAGACATATTCTAATGACATTAAATCTAATGAGATATTTATAATTGAAGAAGAAAGTGGACTCACATGAGGGGACAACAAAGCTGAGGAGTGGTGAGGTCATGCAGGTGTTTGTCATCGACTGCTCTGTGTCACATTGCACTACAGACAAGCAGTGGCAGGTGGGACAAGGTTTCATGATCCAGTTGGAAACAGCGTAAATACCTTTTTTAATAGTAAAAAAATGGAATGCCTGGAGTAAGAGCCAAAGGAATAAAAAAATACTTTATACACAATTAAAAGAACAAGTAAGAAAGGAAATGAGAAATGAGATACAGGCGAGAGATAATAAATGGACTTTGAAATATAAAAGACAGCTGGAATGGAATGGAGTGTAAAAAGGTAAAGCTGTTTTAAGGATTTGAAAAGAAAATTAAAAGGATGATACAACTCAAAAGCGTGTTTTGAGTGCCTCTGGGAAATGTCTGATGCTGGGGGAGGTCTTAAGAAAATAGTGAATCAGGGGTTCTAATCTCAGAGGCCCCACAATTTGTATCAGATGGGAAATGTGATGGTGGAAGCAAATGGAAACCAACCCAGACTGGCTTAAAAATAAGAAAATCTATTGACTCGTGAGTGCAAAGCCTAGAGGAGAAGCAGCGTCCGGGTGGTTTGACACAGGGGCTCAGCAAAGTCAGTGAGAATCTGGGAACCATTTCTGTTAGTTTATCTGTTTTCTCTCTGCTCCAGGGTCCATGGTGTCAGCTTCATTGTAAGGAGGCCTTTCCTCCTGGACCAGATTCTATTTCTGCCAATAACTTCCAGAACTATTTTCTCCCCAGACATTGAATGGAGACCTGAGTTTCACCTTTATGGGCTAGCTTTGGTTCAGACACCTATCCGTGGACCAAAAGCTGTGGCAGTGAGGATGGGAATGTGCTACTTGTCTTGGACCAGTCAGGGCTCACCCTTGAAGTTCTGCATGAAGATAATCCCAGCCAGACATCAGGGCTACTCCATAAGGTGGGAGGGCTGGTTCTCAAAGGAAGACCTGAGTGTTGTAAGCAAAGAGGAAGAGGGGATTGATGCTGGGGTTGGATTGGCAACTAAAAAGGTCCATTACACAGTCCTGGTTGGGTGCAGCGGTCAAGTGTCCACTACACAGTCCTGGTTGGGAGCAGTGGTCAAGTGTCCACTACACAGTCCTGGTTGAGAGCAGTGGTCAAGTGTCCACTACATACAGTCCTGGTTGAGAGCAGGGGTCAAATATGCCAGTAACCCCAGTATGGGGTGGAGTGTAGCAAGTGCTCTAAAATTGGAAGAACGTGCACGGGAAGGGCCCACATTTAAATGAGATTGTTTTGCTTGAATTTTGTCAAAGAAAGCTCCATGCCCTTTGTATTATTTGTTTAGTGTTTAGACAGTTTTCAAAAGAGGGTGAAATCTTGGCTCTTGCACAGATCTGGAAATGAACAGAAGGTAAACATTTTATTTCACTCATTAATGAGGAGATCAATAAGGTATTACAATCTCTTCAAAGGAGAAGCCCCAAAAGTACAAGTTATTTAGAGTAAAGGAATGTTGAAATGAATGTGCAAATGAAGACCACACTAGCTAGGAAAGTCAACTGAACCTCTGCTGGACAGAACAGAATTTGCATGTCTATAGACAAGAATTATATTGCATTGCTACTAGTTATTGATAACTTACAAAGTTGCAAAATAACCCCCATAGAACCACAGAGCGGACCACTGAGCTAAACATAGTGCATAGTTTTCTACCGAAGCACACATTTTCCCTACACTGTGGCTATAACTATACTTACATATCCAGGTTAAAGAAAAAAAACCTTGAACTTTCCCGAAAGGATGTGGTCTATACTCAATATTTCTATTTTCCCCAATCATGGACATAAATTTCAATGTAAACCTCTATTACAGCAGGAGGTTTTTATTTTCCCCCTTGGGGCACATAGTCTTTTATATTTATAATGTTATAATACACGTTGCTATTTTGATTTCACTCTTTGTGTCAATTTTCTGTCCTTTTGCTGACTCCCACCCCAGAGTTTGTACCGGCTTCTTAGTTTATTGGTCATAAACGCCAGTGAAGGGGAGACTAGTGTTCATCTGGAACACAATTTGAAAAGCAACGGTCAGTACAGCCGCCAGAATTAAATCCGGACAATCATTACTGACAAAGTTACAAGACAGGCATTTTTTGGAATTTAAACATACAAATGGAAAGCCACAAATATAAAGATTTAAGAGTTTCCACTTAGAGGCTTAGTCCTAAATCAATGCAATTGTTTAACCCTGAGAACCAGCCCGGTGCATAGTGTCAAGCTTAGAGATAGAACAGCCTGTTATTTTACCAGCAAAATGAGTGTATTCGTGAATAGCCAAAGAATTGCAATTCAGGGTGGACCATAGGTTATTTTATGGAGGAAAAAGAGAGAATTGGGAGGGGTTGTTTCAAATGAAAGTCCATTGGAGAAAAGCAAGAGTTCAGGGTGATGATGGTTTCTCATTGGCTGAGTTTCTGGGGTCATCGATTTCTGTTTGAGATGCAATGTACATTTCTTCCTGTAATTAATGACTTCTTTTGGGGTCTGTAATTGAGCATCTTCCCGTAATTGACCTGGAGTGGTACTGCATGGGGCTCCTCTTCTGGCCTTCTGACTCCACTTTAGATGGGATTTCCCTTTATTAATTTTCACAATAGAAAGCACTAGTAATGGTTCTTAAACATTTTTATTCCCTTTTACTGTTGAGGAAAATGAGGTGCAGAGAAGTGTATGTGTAGATTATTTATTTCTCTTTGCTGCACTTTGTAGATTTTCTGACCCTTAAGTTCTCTTTTTGGCCTTTTTATGTAAATTGCAGTGCCTAGACTTCTCATAATGCTGTTGACAGAGTTAGCTTCTTTAAGTCATGCTCAGGCCGATGCATAGCAAAACTGTACACATTTCTCTAAAACATTTCTCTTTTATGCAAAATATAAGCTCCAAATATGGGATTATTATGCAAGAACAAGTTGTTTATTTGCCCCAAATCATCAATATCCATGATGACAATGGAAGAACATAATTAATATTCATGAAACAGCCTTTAAGCTGCCGAAAGCCTTCATTTCATTTGCAGATAATATTATTTAGTGTCAGTTTTGAGCAAATGGTGAAAGACATGGAAGTGTTTTTCAATCCTGTATATAAAGTATTCTGTTGTTACCTCAGCACTTTGTTTTGTTACATTAACAGGTGAACATAGATGTGGCAGATTTGCACAATTTTAATTAAGAGCAGGAAAAGGGGACACTTTAGAAAGTTACTATGCGGACAGAATTGGGTAAAGTAATACAACTTGGGGTCAATGTTGGAAATGAGGAGGCAGCTGCTAAAAAGAAAGTTATTAAGTGTCTCTGCCCTGAAGAAGAAAAGTTCATCTAAGCAGAAAACTCCTTTGGGAAGCAATGCTCAGTTAAATAGAGCGAGAGCCACAACTACATTTGCTAAAAAAGAGACACAGATCTTACTTTAAATATTTTCTTCCTGTTATGAAGTTTAAAATTTGAAGCTGTGTGCAATACAATAAAGCCTTCCATGTGTGTTATATTAGATTTCATAAAGCTTTGTGTCTCTGCATATTAACTGTAGATCAAACTAAGCTAAGAGAAGAGACAGTGACGTAGAGAGAGGTTAAGTAACTTACTCAAAGTGCAGCGAGGACAAAACACCCAACTTCCATTTGAGTGGATTTCCTGCTACTTTAAACTGCCTTTCGGACCTTTCATGTTTCCCAGTCAAAAGGAAGCAGTGGAAATGGGCAAAGGAGTTGGATGGACATTTCTCCAAAGATGATACACAAATGGCCAATAAGCTCATGAAAAGATGCTGAACATCACTAATCATTAGGGGAATGCAAATCAAACTACAATGAGATACCACCTCACACCCATCAGGATGATGACATCAAAAAACCAAAATAACAAGTGTTGGTGAGGATGTGGACTAATTGGAACCCTTGTGCACTCTTGGTGGGAATGTAAAATGGCACAGCTGCTGTGGAAAACAGTTTGGCAGTTCCTCAAAAAAAAATTAAAAATAGAATTGCCATATGATCCAGAAATTCCACTTCTGGATATAAATCCCAAAACAATTGAAAGCAGGGTCTTAAAGAGATATTTGTATCTTACATTCAAGTCTTTAATCCATTTTGAGTTAATTTTTGTGTATGGTGTAAGATAGTGATCTATTTTCATTCTTTTTCATGTGGCTGCCCAGTTTTCCCAGCACCATTTATTGAAGAGACCTTTATCCATTGTATATTCTTGGCTCCTTTGTGATAAATTAGTTGTCCATGTATGTATGAGTTTATTTCTGGGCTCTCAATTCTATGTCATTGATCTGTCTGTCTGTTTTTTCTGCCAATATTATACTGTTTTGATTACTATAGCTTTGTAGTTTAGTTTGAAATCAGGGAGTGTTATACCTCCAGCTTTGTTGTTTTTTCTCAGGATTGCTTTGGCTATTTGGGATCTTTTGTTGTTCCATACAAATTTTAGGATTGTTTATTCTATTTCTGTGAAAAATGCCATTGAGATTTTGATAAGGATTGTATTGAATCTGTAGATTGCTTTAGGTAGTATGGACATTTTAACGATGTTAATTCTTCCAATCCATGAGCATGAAATATTGTTCTACTTCTCTGTGTCTTCTTCAATTTCTTTCAGCAATATCTTATAGTTTTCAATAGACAGGGCTTTCAGTTTCATTTCTTCCTTTCCAATTCTAATGCCTTTTATTTCTTTTTCTTGCCTAATTGCTCCGGCTAGTACTTCTAATATTATGTTGAATAAAAGCGGTAAGAGTGGACATCCTTGTCTTATTCCTGATCTTAGAAGAAAAGATTTCAGTTTTTCACCATTGAGCATGATGTTAGCTGTAGGCTTGTCATATATGGCCTTTATTATGTTGATGTACTTTCCTTCTATACACATTTTATTGAGAGTTATTATCATAAATGGCTGTTGAATCTTGTTGAATTCTTTCTTTGCATTTATTGATATGATCATATGATTTTTATTCTTCATTTTGTTAGTGTGGTATATCACATTGATTGATTTGCAGATGTTGAATCATCCTTGCATCCCTGGAATAAATCCCACTTGATCATAGTATACAATCCCTTTAAGGTTATATTCGGTTTGCCAATATTTTGTTGGGGATTTTTGCGTCTATGTTCATCAGTGATATTGGCCTGTTATTTTTATTGTGTGTTATCCTTGCCTGGTTTTCATATCAGGGTGACGTTGGCCTCATAAAATTAGTTAGCAAGTGTTCCCTTTCTTTGATTTTTTGGAAGAGTTTGAGAAGGATAGGTATTAAATCTTCTTTGAATGTTTGGTAAATTTTACTAGTGAAGCTGTCTGGTCTTGAACTTTTGTTTTTTGCTGAGGTTTTTGATTACTGTTGCAATCTCCTTACTAGTGATCAGTCTATTCAGATTTTCTATTTCTTCATGATTCAGTCTTGGAAGGTTGTATGATTCTAAGAATTTATCCATTTCTTCTAGGTTGTCCAGTTTGTTAGCATATAGCTGTCTATAGTAGTCTCTTATGATCCTTTGTATTTCTGTGGTATCCATTGTAACTTCTCCTCTTTTGTTTCTGACTTTATTTATCTGAGCCATCTCTCTTTTTTTCTTAGTGAGTCTAGCTAAAGTTTTGTCAATTTTGTTTATTTTTTCAAAGAACAAGCTCTTAGTTTCATTGATCTTTTCTATTATCTTTTTAGTCTCTGTTTCATTGATTTCCACTGTGATTTTTATTATTTCCTTCCTTCTACTGACTTTGGCTTCATTTGTCTTTTTCTAGTTCCTTTAGGTGTAAGGTTAGATTGTTTATTTGAGGTTTTTCTTGTTTCTTGAGGCAGGTCTGTATTTCTATAAACTTCCATTGCTATAAACCACTTTTTCTGCATTCCACAGATTTGGGTATATTGTGTTTTTATTTTTATCCATTCCTGGGTATTTTTCTGTGTGTGTGTGTGAGGAAGATTAGCCCTTAGCTGTCATCCATTGCCAATCCTCCTCTTTTTCCTGAGGAAGATCGGCCCTGGGCCAACATCTGTGCACATCTTCCTCTGCTTTATATGGGATTCTGCCACAGCATGGCTTGACAAACAAAGCATCGGTCTGTGCCCAGCATCCAAACCTGCAAACCCTGGGCCACCAAAGCAGAGTGCACAAACCCAATGGCTATGCCACTGGGCTGGCCCGTGTCCCTGGGTATTTTTTGATTTCTCCTTTGATTTCTTTGTTGACCCAATAGTTGTTCAGTAGCATGTTGTTTAAACTCTATACATTTGTGATTTTTCCAGCTTTATTCTTGTAGCTGATTTCTAGTTTTATGCCACTGCGGTCAGAAAACATGCTTGATATGATTTCAACCTTCTCAAATTTATTGAGACTTGTTTTGTGTCCCAACATATCATTTATCCTTGAGACTGTTCCATATGCACTTGAGAAGAATGTGTATTTTGCTGCTTTTGGATGGAATATTCTGTATATCTTAAGGCCATCTGGTCTAATGTTTCACTTAAGGTCGATGTTTCCTTATTGACTCTCTATCTGGATGATCTATCCATTGATGTATGTGGAGTGTTAAAGCCCCTACTATTATTGTTTTCCTGTTGCTTTCTCCTTTTAGGACTGTTAATGGTGTTTTATATACTTTGGTGCTTCTATGATGTGTGCTATATATTACTAGGTGTTATGTCTTCTTGATGGATTGTTCCCTTTATCATTATATAATGTCCCTCTTTGTTTCTTGTTACATTTTTTTGGCTTGATATAAGTATGTCTGTCTGATATAAGTAAGGCAACACCTGCTTTCTTTTGATTGCCATTTGCTTGGAGTATCATATTCCATCTCTTCACTTTGAGCCTGTGTTTGTCTTTAGAGCTGAAATGGGTTCCCTGGAGGCAGCATATTTTTGAGTCTTCTTCTTAATCCATCCAGCCACTCTGTGCCTTTTGATTAGTGAGTTCAATCCATTTATTTTTAGGATGATTATTGATATATGAGGACTTACTGTTGCCATTTTATCTTTTCTTTTCTTTTTTTTTGCAGGGAAAGATTTGCCATGAGCTAACATCTGTTGCCAATCTTCCTCTTTTTTTCTCTTCTCCCCAAAGACCCAGTGCATGATTGTATATCCTAGTTGTAAGTCCGTCTACTTCTTCTATGTGAGCCGCTGCCACAGCATGGCAACTGACAGATGGGTGGTGTGGTTCTGCAACTAGGAACCGAACGTGGACTGCTGAAGTGGTGAGAGCACTGATCCTTAACCACTAGACCATCAGGGCTGGCTCAATCTTTTGTTTTCTGATTGCTCTATATTTCCATTGTTTCTTTTCTCTTGTGTTTTTGTCTGCTATTTTAGTTTGTTTTTTTCTATGACATTTTTCTCTGTTTCTTCTTTTTTAATGTTTCATGTCTCTGCTCTCGATTTTTGTTTTGTGGTTACCATGAGGTTTGTATGAAAAAATCTCACAGATAAAATAGTCCTTTTTCTGCTGATAGCATCTTATCTTCTTTTGCCTATATGGGTTCTGTCCTTTTCCTCCTCCCCTTTTATGTTTGTTATCACAAATTATCCTTTTTTATGTTGTGAGTTCATTACCATATTGAAGTAACTTCAGTTATTGTTAATGCTTTTTCCCCCTTTAACCTTTTTGCTATAATTAAGTATGCAACACCCTAGTCTGAAACAGAGTTGCAAGTTTCTGGCTCTGTCTATTTATTACCTTATTCAGAGTCTTGTGTACTTTTGCCTTTTTATTTCAGGTAAATCAGCTCCTTTTAATATTTCTTGTAAGGCAGACCTAGTGGTGGTGAACTTCCTCAGCTTTTGTTTGTCTGGGAAAGCCTTTATTTCTCATTGATATCTGAAGAATAACTTTCCTGGATAGAGTATTCTTGGCTGGCAGTTTTTATCTGTCAACATTTTGAGTATGTCATTCCACTCTCTTGTAGCCTGTAGAGCTTCTGCTAAGAAATCTGCTGATAGCCTAATGGGGGTTCATTTGTAGGTTACAGTCTTTTATTCCTTGGCTGCCTTTGAAATTCTTTCTTTATTATTAACTTTTGACCATTTTAATATAATGTGTCTTGGAGAAAGTCTTTTTGTTTTGAGATAATTAGGTGTTCTATTAGCTTCATTGTCTTATATATCCAGTTCCTTCCCCAGGTTTGGGAATTTCTCAGCTATTATTTCTTTAAATAAGCTCTCTGTTTCCTTCCCTCTCTTCTCCTTCTGGGATACCAATTATCCTTATGCTGCCTTTTCTAATGGAATTGGATAGTTCTTGTAGAGTTTACTCATTTCTTAAAAATCTTCATTCTCTCTCCTCTTCCACCTGAATCATTTCTAGATTTCTATCTCCAAGCTCGCTAATTCTCTCTTCCATATGGTCTTCTCCATTTTCAATGCTTTCTAATGCATTCTTCATCTCATTTATTGAGTTCTCCAGCTCCAGGATTTCTGTTTGGTTCTTTTTTAGAGTTTCAATCTCTTTGGTAAAGTACTCCTGTTCACTGATTTTATTCCTGAGCTCATTGAACTGCCTGTCTGAGTTTTCTTGTTGCTTGTTGAGTTTCTTCATGACAGCTATTTTGAATTCTGTATCAGTTAGATCCCAATTTTCCATGACTTTAAGTTTGGTTTCTAGAGAATTGTCATTTTCTTTTTATGAATACCATGTTACAGTGATTTTTCACAGTGCTTGATAAGTTGTTCCTCTGCCAGCACATTTGAAGTAGCAAACACCTTCCTTAATTGGGTAAAGCTTTGTTTACTTCGATTCTAACAGTTCAACAACTTGGTAATTAGAGGTCTTTCTTTCGTTTTCCAGTAGGTAGTGCCATAGCACACGTTTTTGATTTCTCTCACCTGTGCTGCCTCTGCCATACAGGCAGACCTCAGAGATATTGTGGGTTTGGTTCCTGACCACTACAATAAAGTGAATATCACAATAAAGCTAGTCACACAAATATTTGGGTTTCCTAGTGTCTATAAAAGTTATATTTACACTATACTATAGTCTATTAAGTGTGCAATAGCATTATGTCTAAAAAACAACGTACATACCTTAATTAAAAAATTCTTTATTGCTAAAAAATGCTGACTGCCTTCTGAGCATTCAGCAAGTCATAATATTTTTGCTGGTGGAGGGTCTTGTAAAAAATGCAGTATCTGCGAGGTGCAGATAAAGTGAAGCACAATAAAGTGAAGCACAATAAAATGAGGTGTGCCTGTATTTGAGAGCTGGCACTTTCCATCCCCCCTGCCTCTGTCAGAGGTGTCACCAGTGCCCCCACCCTCACAGCCTGCGCCTTCAGGGTTGCTGGTACTCTGCTGCTGCCGATGTCTCTGTGGTTGCCGGCATCGCTACCAAGGTCACTGGGATTTTGGCGCCTCTGCTGCATCCTGGGTTGCCTGGGTCACGTGCGCTGCTGCCACAGTTCGGGGGGGCAGAGGTGGGGGAGGAGCTGGGGTTGTGGGTGCCTTCACCACATCCAAGGTTGTTGGGTTCACAGGTGTGGCCTCTGTGGGCTGGAGGGCCAAGGTTGCAGTGCTGCTGTGGCTAGGGGACCAGGGTCATGGGCCTCACTGTGACCATGGGCACTGCTGCAGCCGAGGGGCTGGAGTCACATGTGCCACTTCTGCTGCTGCTACCAGGTTCTCTGGGAGTGTGGGCACCACTACAGCTGGGGAGGGGCCAGAGTCATGGGCACCAACGCCATTGGGGGGCTGGGTCATGGGCCCCACCTCCTCCACTGCTCCTGGGCTCGCTGCGGCTATGGGCTCAGCTGCCTTGGCTAGGGGGCTGGGGTCACAGGATCTGCCTCTGCTGTTCCCGCAGTTCCACCTCCTCTATGTGCTCCTATCCACCCACCTTCAGATGCACAGTTGTGTGGGTCCCTTCAGCATCCTGGTGTGCTCAGCAGAGGAATCTTTGTTGAGTTATAAATGTCCTAGTAGCTGTAGATTGAAGGAGAGAGACAAAGGGAACGTCTCACGCCACCGTGATTCTGACATCACTCTGAGAGAATTTAATATGAGGAAATAGTTCTGAAGATATTGGAAAAGGTGAAAGGCCAAACACGCAGCCCAAGATCTGGTAAATCAGGAAAACACTGCTGTTCCTAAGGGGGAAGGAGTTCAGGGAGGAAGTGTTAACATTGCTAAATGGCTGAGGTTGTCTGCAGATCTGGAACCACAGTGGGAGCAGAACGCATGAAGAAGCTACACCCATGGCTAGAGACTCGGCCTAAAGAAGAGGGAGATGGAGAGAGACAACCATTAGGAAGGAGGATCAGAAATACTTCACGTTGATATCTCTTTTATAGTATACATCTATAACTCAGCCTCAGGGCTATCTTAATTCTCTTTCTTTTTGTTACATTAGAGATAAAAGGGATCTTGACCATGTGAGCATCCTCAGAACATCACACTGATCTACTATATATGTTGATGTACTCTGTTGTTGATATCATTTAATCAATTTTTATGAGCAAGAAGAGGCAAGTACCTGGATGCTGTGGTAAATAAGAAACATGAGTTCTAGAGAGTAGGGGATGAGCCCTACAAAGATGCAAGCTCTCCACAGTCGTGAGATTTTTAGGGGTCCTGTTATGCCAGGACATCTTCAAAGTAATGGAAGAAATAATTTTTTTGTTTTTTTTTTGTGAGGGAGATCAGCCCTCACCTAACATCCATGCCAAATCTCGTCTTTTTGCTGAGGAAGATTGGCCCTGGGATAACATCCGCACCCATCTTCCTCCACTTTATATGAGACGCTGCCACAGCATGGCCTGACAAGTGGTGCATTGGTGCATGCCCGGGATCCGAACCTGGGCCACCAGCAGCGGAGCATGCACACTTAACCACTGCACCATGGGGCTGGCCCCAGAAATACTTTTATTTTAACCTCTTGCCACTAAGCAGGAAGCACCATGAAGGAAGGAAGGCCTGATAGTATTGCTTAGGTTCTGGAGACAGTATAGTCCACACTTGGGAATTCTTCTCTGGCCCACCTACTAACGGACATGGAGGGCTATTAGTTTTGTGTGGGGTCCATGTTGGCCAAGCCACTTGGGCCATATGATCTGGCCTTAACTATGGTAGAAAAAGACACCATGCAGAATCTCGGGGAGAGTCACAGCACAGACCCTGGGGTTCAGACATAATGACACACTATCTGGGGTGAAGACAATACTGCACTTGGAAAGCAGCTCCTGGAGCCTAGTAGAGAGAGAGCAACTGAGATGGGACATCAAGTGATTCTGTGGCCAGAGCTGCCTGCTATGAGTGAGGTTTGGTCAGATCCACCAAGTCATCAGCAATCCACTGAAAGACGGAGGCAGTATGCCCATAGTGGTCTCAAATGGGTGCACAGGGCACAAGTTGCACAAACAGGTGGTCCAGAGCTCCATGTCCCCTCTTGCTGTTTTACTGAAGTCTTTCCCTCAGATTATACCTCAGATCTCAAAGGATCCCCTAAAATAAGCTGATGGAGGAGGGAAAATAATGAGCTTAGTTGACGATGACACAGCTCAATACATGCATACAAGCCTAAACTGGAAGACATTTTTGTTATAAGCCCACTTCAGGGTGGCCCCAAAAGACAGTAGAGATGTGGCATAGTCCCAATCAGCAGAGCTTCAGGCAGCGTGCCAGGTCATCTACTTTGCTTAGATATGGGTGTAGGTGGACTTATGGGAGGGGCAAATGCCTGAGTCAGTTGGTCAGGGGCCTGGAAGGAGTGTGTTTGGAAGGTGAGAAACAAGGAGGTCTAGAGCAGAGGCGTGTATATGGATCTACAAGACATGGCACCAGTGTGGAGACTGTGTGCCACGTGGTAGTGCACTCCAGAGAGTGTCTCACAGGAGAGGCCCTAAACGGCCCAGCGGACCCCATGACTCAGCCTGAGCTTGAACCCAATGTCGGAAAATGGAGACGGAGGCTCCTCTTCACCAAAGCTTATCTAGATACTGCCTCTACTGTCCTGTCAGCAACAGAGACCAAGGCTTTGTCCTCGACATTGTACAGTCCCTCAAGGAGACAGCCAGCCTCTTGGTGGCAAATTTATTACATCAGATCCCTTCTACCTTAGAAAGAAAAACAATTTGTCCTGACCAGTAGATACATATTCTGGGTATAGGATTTTCATTTCCTGCCAGAAGAGCCTGGACCAGCACCACTCTCTGAGGGCCATTGGAGTGTCTGATTTATGCACATGGGATTCCACATAATATTTCCAAAGACCAAGGGACTACTTTATTGGCTTCTTACACCCTGGGAGGACCAGACACTCATCCTGACTGTGATCTACATGCATCCAAATATGGGTATTCCTTTGCTGGCTGCATGGCCTAGGCCAGCTCCACCCTTCAAGGGCTCACAGAGTGATTCACTAACATGTAATATTGCATTTCGTCTACTTGGACCAAGGAACCCCAGTTTATGAAGAGCTGTGGCCCTGAGACGTGACCATCAGATCCACTGTTCCTGTCAAATACTGGGCCGTCCAGGAGCTGACACACTGATAGAGTGGAAGAACGGCCCTCAAAGGCACAGCTGAGGTGACAGCTTGATGATGATTTACTCTGAGGGAAGGGCGCTATATTAATTTAAACCAATTTGCCTAACACTATGCTGTGTACTCAATAGATGGGATCCACAGAAATCAGGAATAGAAGCAGGGGTGGCCATGGCTACCATCACTCCCAGAGGAAACCACTTAGGAGAGCTGGGCTTACTCTGGCAAACTTAAATTCTATTCTTCTGGATGTTTTGGTTGCCAGAGGGGAGACACTTCTACCAGGAAACGCAGTTAAGGGTCCAGCCTGATGAAACACAAAGATTTAGGAGCCAGTTGTCCACTTTTGGCTTCTTGCCAATAGAGTAGTGGACCCAGAAATGAGTGGACCTACTGGCAGGGGTAACCAACGCTGACTGCTGTCAAGATGTGGTACGCTCTTCTATGACGGGTGAGGAGGAGTGGGCTTGGCACACAAATGATCCACTGGAGTGTTTTAAATAATCTCATACTGTTTTCATCATGCACGTGCCAGTACAACGACCACGGCCTGAAAGGGCAGAGTAACTGGGGATCAGACCCATCAGGATGAAGGATGAGGGTGTTGGTCACCCCATGAGGAAGGCCTACAGGAGAGGAATCTAGAATGGGTGGTGTGTTACTTTTGTCTTCAGGACCAGCTGCCTTCATGGGGGCTATCGTTGTCCCACCTCCCTTTTCTGTTAAGTTTGCCAAGACACCATGACTAACAAGCGTCCTGAGAAGCTGGTCTGGTGCAATAGACTTACTGTGAGTAGCAAGTGTTTCTGAGTAGTACAAGGTACGCAAATGGGCCAGTGCCCTCAGCTCTTAGGTGCAGCAAAGTTTGGCTGTTAATAACTCACGGCTGTTCGTCTACTTTGGAGAATTGCCGCAGCTGAGGGGAGCTGTATGTCCCCACACTCACAGCCAAGGACTGGCAGATGTGGAGGTAGTCCAGACCTCTTGCTTTAAGGCAGGACAACTCTGCAGTCAATTTACACTCAGACCCCTGCCCCGTGGATCAGGCAGGTGAGACTTCACCTGAGCTGGCGTCTTTGTTTAGCCTGTCGGACTTCTCCATTTCGCTTCCCTCACTTCCTTACAGGTTTTCATCTTGAAGAGCATTTCCTCCATAAATTATGAGCAACCTACCCCATATCATCCTTTGCTTCCTCTGCTTCAAGAAAATTCATTCTCCAGATTTTGAGTATTATAAACCATGCTGCTATGAGTATTTTTGTACATTTTGGGGGTGAACATAAATATTCATTTCTGTTGGGTGCATGCCTAGGGGTGTAATTGTAATTATGTACGCCCAATGTTAGTAGATACTGCTGAACAGTTTTGTCAAGCAGGTGTAACTGTTTACGCTCTGACCAGAGTAAACCCAACTCTCTTGCTCCATATCCTTGCATACACTCGGTGTTGTCATATTGCTGGTACACAGTAGTAGCTCTGTGGAATATTTATTTGCATTTTACTTATTAGTAAATGAGTTTGATCACCTTTCCATAGGCTTCTTGGCCACTTGTGTATCCTCTTTTGTGAAGGACCTGTTCATGTCTGTTGCCCATCATTTTATCTGGCATCTCTTTCGTAGTGATTTGAAGGGATGCATTTTGTATTCCACATATAAATATTTTCTTGGTAGAATATATTGAAACTGTCTTATTCCCATTGTATGGCTTATCTTGATCTCTCTTGTTTCTTTTTACAGGACCAATATATTAAATTATTTTAGATTTTCTATTTTCACCATCATGTTGTCTGTAAGCAATGATAGTTTCATGCCATCATTTTCAATAGAGTTTTTATGTACTTTTCTTTTCTTATTTGATATTGAGTTATATGTCTTCAATAGTTTTGGCCTTTTTGATTTCTTGCATCAGTGTTTTGTAGTTTTCAACATACAGATCTTATACAATGGATTATTTTGGTGCTATTGTAAATAGTAGTTTTAAAAAATCTATTTTCAACTATTCCTTGCAAATATATAAAAATACATTGGATTTTTGTATATTGACCTTGTATTCGTGACCTTAACTCATTTAATTCTAGAAGCATTTTTTAATATTCCATGGGATTTTCAATGTATCTGTGGAAAAAAGGCAATTTTATTTCTTTTTTCAGTCTTGATGCTTTTTATTTCTTTTTCTTTCGTCTTCGTACTAACTACAACTTTCAGTATGATGTTGAGTACTCGTTAGAATGGAAAGGTTTGCCTTGTTCCTGATTTATATTATGTTAGCTTTAGGTTTTTTAAAAAGATGCTCACTATCAAGCTAATTATCTTCCTTTTTATTCCTAGTTTGCTGAGGGGTTTTTTACTATGAATATATGTTAAAGTTTTTCAAATGCTGTCTTGCATATATTGCAATGATTATGTATCCTTTCTTCTTTGGTCTGTTAATGCCATGAGTTACAGTGATTGTTGAGTGTTGAAGGAGCCATACATTCCTAGGATAAATCTCATTTGGACATAATGTACCACCCTCTTTATATATTGCTGAATTCAACTTGCTAATGTCTGTGGGGAATTTTTGCATTCATGTGCCTGAGCTACGTGGGTAGTTTTCGTTTCTTGTTATGTCTTTCTCTGGTTTTGGTGTCAGTGTAATACCTTATGAAATGAGCCCCTTCCCTTTGACTGGAAGAAATTGTGTCGTAATTGTGTTATTTCTTCCTTAAGTGTTTGGTAAAATTCACTATTGAAATTGTCTGGGACAGGAGTTTCCTTTGGTGGAAGATTTTAAACTATGAATTCAGTTTCTTTAATAGATATGGAGTCTTTCCCAGTATCTGCTCCTTCTTGAGTGAGGTTTGGTAGCTTATGTCTTTTTGGGAATTGCTCTATTTCATCTAAGTTGTCTAATTTAAGGACCTTGAGTTGCTCATGGCTTTTCCTTTTTATAACATAAGTTTTACTTATGTTCTTGTGACAAACTTGATATGGGCTATTATATATGGAATGAAGGACTTCAACTTTATGTCACAGTCTGAAAGTTAAATGTGTTCTTCAGATAAAGTGAAACAGAAAGTTGCAAGATACAGTTTTCCTGTGTCCTTTGCTGCATCAGATATCAACTGTGACAGATTATGTAAATTTAATTAATTTAGTTTACCTTATTTTTGAAGCTTGGATTACAAATATCTGAAAAGTTCACTCTGTTGCAAATATTAATGTTATAAAAATATAATTTATAATAATTATCCTACTCAGAAGACATCATACGTAATACAGATCTTGGTGGTAAGAACTGGCCTGCATTGCATTGATGTTGTGAATATGTCACAATTTTAATACATAGTAAACAATTTATGCTGTTAATAGGTTTTCTTATCAAAGGCACATTGGACTGATTTGCGCAATCACTGTTTTTTCCTTTCATAGCCTTTACCACAATTTGTGATTATTGGTTTAGTTTGTTGATTTTCTGTCTCCAGTGGAATATGGGCTCTGTGGGGGAGACACCTTGCTGGCCGTGTTCACCCTGGAATCCTTATGCCCAGTTTGACCAACACACACGGGTGCTCAGAAAATACTGAATGAGTGTCACAAGGTCTGGCTTTCTACGTGTAGCTCAGCATATTTGTGCAAGTGTATCTCAAGGAAGAATTCCTAGAAAGAAGTATTTTTGCTTAGAAGGATATGTTCTTTTTATAACATTGTTTGATACTAACAAAAATGACCTAAAAAATTTTTACCAATTACACTCTACCTCTAAATTTTCTGTTTTCTCACACTTTTGCTAATAGTATATAATATCAATATTTTGTGACATTGACACCTTGGTAACTAAAAACGATGCCTCATTTTAATCTCTTCACCTGTGTGAGAGATTGAACGTAATTGCCTTTATTTATTGTCCATTTGCATTCCTTTATTTGAATTGTATTTTTTCATAACTCTTGCCCATTTTCTCTTTGGCTTCTGGTGTTTTCTTATTCCTTTAAAAAATTCCCTGGGAATTAATGTATTTCAAACATTTTTCTAGTTTGTTATTTGCCTTTTAAATTTTAAAAAGTAATGAATTATTTCCCCAATTATTTCAAATACACATTTTATTAGATAATAAAGTATAGTTTATATTTTGAGTCTCTTCTGTTTTATGTCTTTCTCTGGTTGAGTACTATTTTACTCCCCAGAGCCTCACGGCAATTTTAATATTTGTTGATTTTAGTCTCTTCTTTCCCCTTCTTCTCAACCTCCTTTACAACCTTCTCAACCTCCTCTTTACATTCTTTAGCAGAATTTTCCTGAATACTCTATTGATTGCTCCAGTGATAAGATTATCTTTTTTTCTCCTTTAAAAAACATACTCCTAACAGGGTCAAACATCATTTAAGTTGATGGGAATAAAATAACGTTACAGATCAATTTGAATGTACATAATCTATAAAATATTGTCCTCCTATCCAAGAAAATGATAGGTCTATTAATTGAAATATTTACTTAATTCTTTTCATTAAACTTTGAAAGGTTTCTTTGCTTATATTCTTCACATTCTTTTAGATTTTATTGCAAGAATTTTATGTCATGTTGCTATAGGAATTTAATGGAATTTTTTCTTCAGCAACTCTAACACTTGTTTGTCTTGAAGACAGCTGTTGATTTTTATGCATTGCTTTTGTAATTAAGAGACATGAAATGCTTTATTATTTATAAGTTTTCTCATGTTATTATATTTAGCTTTCTGGGTATACAAACAATCTGCTATTATGTTGAATTAAACTAAAAGATTTCTTAAACATGAATCATATTTATGTTCCTGGAATATACAGGTTTTCTACATCCTTCACAAATCTTTTCCTGCTTGATCTGTTACAGGCTAATAAGGGAGAGTTATAGTCTCCTATTTTTCTGAGATTTATTTTGACATTTATTATGGTGTTTTTTTCTTTTATCCACTAATATCTCTGACTGGTACATTGTCGTTGTTAATTGCTCTTTTTATCCTTTTAATTTTTTTTCACTCGTTTAGCATTTCCTTCCCCTCCAGTTCAAGCTTACCTGATGTTCCCCTGTGATTTGGGCTTTGTCTTCCTTAGTCCTTGCCTGACACATTTTTGCTTTAACTTCCATCTTTCTAGGGCATTAAATGCAGCGTTGTATGTAGCTTGTAGTTAAGTTCTGCCTTTTGACGTGATCCTTTTTAAAATATACACAATTGCTTTTGTCTTCTTTGTGGCTACATTCTCACTCCTCATCTGATTCTGTTATTTAATTATCTATTATCTCCTTTTTCATAGATTTCATGTTCTCTTCAATTTTCTCCAAATGGAGTGTTTATGGCAAATTCCCTCTTATTGCATAGGGTGCTGCTTCTTTTAGAGTGGATTCTGCCTCTCTCCTTTTTGTGTTATATTCTTGTCACTTACTCCTCAGAATTCAGCGGGGGTTGTATGCAATTGTAATGGATGGTTTGGTTCCTGCTATATTTTCCCCCATAATTTTGTTTAAAGTCATTTATCAGAGTTTATTTTTTCTGTTCTGGGATCTCTCCTATCTCCATGTGGTTGCTCACAGATTTTCAAGTGACTCTCAAATTTGGGTGAGACTTTACTTCCTGATAAAAACAGCAAGCACCACACGCTTCACCAGCCTGTCTCTGGAAGTTACATTCACCTTTGCTCCCAGGTGCGTGAGAGAAAACCTGCACCTGACAAGCTCTGCGTCCATAGCATTGGTGATCCTCATGGAGGGAGGGGGTCAATTATCCATAGAACACCTACACCTGACAACCCTGTGTCCATAGCACCGTGATCCTCACGGAAGGAGGGCGTCAATGTCTCTCTAGAAAACCTACACCTGACGAGCTCTGTGTCCATAGCATTGGTGATCCTCATGGAAGGAGGGGTCAATGTCTCTTCAGAAAATCTACACCTGAGAAGCTCTGTGTCCACAGCATTGATGATCCTCATGGACGGAGGAGCGGTTCAATGTCTCTCTAGAAAATCTACAGCTGATGAGCTCTGTGTCCATAGCATTGGTGATCCACATGGGTGTGTGTGGGGGGGTGGTCAATGTCTCTCCTGTGCCTTTCTCCCCAGGCTAGTTGTGCTTTTAGTTGGCCATTTCTCTTTCCATCTGATAAATCACAGTAACTGTCTCTTGTTGGAGACCCTTAGTCCTGTGTCATCATTCATTCTTCCATACCTCTTAGAAGCAGGTACTGATAAGATTGTGAGCCCTGGAAGGTTTACTCATTCTTGGTGAAACTCTTCTAATTCATGGTGTCAGAGTGGCTTTTCCCCAAGGCTGCCCACCCATTTCCTTCAGTCCACTTACTTCATCTAGGGACTCTCTTGAGATTTTTTTTCATTAATTACTTCCTTTCTTCCTTATTGGTAGACAGTCATTTTTGCCACTTGCCTTTTTCCTTCCTCTCATCTAGAACTCAGATGTGAGTGCTGCAAGAATAACAACCACATCGAGACCGACCAAAAGAACTTCAGAGACTTTGGCCATGACATCCTTGACGTGCTGAATCAATGTCTGCAGACATTGAATAGGTCTGTTATTCAGTTAACTGTATTCAGTTAACTGAATAGGTCATTATTAACATCAGGATTCCCTACTATGGGATCCTACTAGGTGTGAAGAGAGGTCCCTGAGCTCCATGTACTTCTGGGAACCACCCCTTCCCTCCACTTCCACTCCTCCATCAGCAGGGGTACAGTGGAGCCCAGCGTTGGTGGAAAGAGACTCACAAGCTGCTGGCAGGTTCACTTTTCATCATGGTCATCACACTTGAGTGGGGCCTAAGTGCTAGCCAGACTACACTTTCCTGATTTATTCATTCTTCTTCTCCCACGAGTGACCATTTCATACCTTCTCCTCTCTTCTCATTTCTCCAGCACCTCAACCTCCTTTCAGATGATGACCTAATTTCCTATCTTCCCAAGGAAATGGAAGCCAGCAGAAGAGATCTGCAGACTCCCACTGTCACATCTCCGCCCACCCGCATCTACACATAGAGGTCCTGCCTCCTCTCCCGTTACAGGAGATGAATTTAAATAATGATTCCGTTCATCTTGCTCAGAGCTGACCTTCAAATCTCTTACCTCTTCAGATCATTTCTGAGGGTGCTTGCAGGCACCTGGGCTTTGTGGGTTCCTCAGCCAGCCATCAGCTCTCTCAGGGTTCTACCACATTCTGTCAGTAGGGTAACTCTGGCATGGCTGCTGACAATATGATGCCCAAGAGAGTTTACAAGGAAAGCCTATTTCCTTTTCACTCACAGCAGCTTTGCCCTTCAATGGATCCAGACGTAAGTCCCTTGGGTCACGCGAGGCAATTCCCAGGACCAGCCAGGCATGACTGTCCTCGCAGCTTCTCCCTCTGGCAAGTGGTCAGTTTTCTTCCTCAGCCAGCTCCTTCCTCCCTTATGGACGAGTTCTTTCCAAGGAAGCTCCTCATACTCCCTGTAGATACGTGTTTTCTAGCCTTCTTTACAATTGACTCAGCAAACTCAGAGATAGGTGCCCAAGCTCAATCTGCTCACATTTTATTTTACCCTCCTGCACGTGGGGAAAAAAAGTCTTCTATGCATAACTCTTCCACTTCCAAACAAAACTGTTGCTCCAGAGCCTGTAAGTGGATGTGCTGTCCACACAGTCACTCTTCCTTCTCACCCAAAGACATGGAACCGTGTTGGCACTTGGTTATTGTTTGCAATAGGATAGTGCCAGCATCAAATGAAAGGCAAAGTGACAATTTTACCTCTGAGTTCAGAAAAGGGAGAGATGATCAGCAGCATTGTATCCACCCTCCCAAGTGAACTGACTTCCTTCTTTCTTTCACTCCAGCCCCAATATTCCTCTGTAGGTGTGAGATGATTTTATTCACTGAGGCTGCTGATTCATAGTGATCAAGCCCACATAGAAAACGTGAGCAGAATAGAAATCTTACCACCACATTTCAATTACTCACAAACCATCTTCTTCTCTGCCTGTTCCTCTCTCTCTTTCCCCTTCTGGTAAACATATTCAGTCATAGCCTTCCTAAAAGTGGTTTTTCCTAATTGGCTCCCTGGAGGCTGCTGAAGGAATGGAGAGGTGGGAAGAGGGCTCTCCACTTAACGCTGGCATTTAGTGCTATGTGCAGTGGGTGAGGGCATCTGACAAGGGTGGTGTGCAGGACCAGATGCTGGCTTTCATGACCAGCTGAGGACACCCTTCCATTTTAGAGGAAGCAGTTGGGGGAAGGAGCAGTGAGGAAGCGCAGAAGATAAGTGAAGATTACAAAGTTTCTCTCGCAGCCTTTATAAGACAAGTTGCATAGGTGTTATCAATATTTACTGTTATAGTCTTTCTGTCAAAAGAAGTCATTTTCCTTTTTCTACAATTCAGAGGGAATTGCTTTCAACTTTAAAAGATCTATTCTCTATAGATATTCCTTGTATGAAGCTGTATCAGTATTTGCTAAGTCATAATCTTTTGGGGGTTAAAAGTAGAAACATCGTGTGATCCCTGACTGGTGCTACTCTTAACCTCCATACATGCTTCTGTATGTGGTGTGTATGCGGTTTCATCTCCAAAGCAGATGTTGCTCACAGACAGTGAGGGAAAGTGTGTTTTGCTTTATTTTTTTCAGTGGTGATGAAAGGATTACCCTGGGCATTCAGATTCTTTAACCAAGAACTTTAATTTACTGAAAACATTTTATCCATTTATATTTTGAGTTAACTGAATAGGTCATTATTAACATCATGAAAATAAACGGGAAAAAAATTTAAAAGTTAATTTTAACTTCAGAAATTTTCGATTTTGCTTTTCATCTTCATTCATCTTCTTTGGTAACCCTAAAGTAGATACAGTAGAAAAGGGAAGATTCTGGACGTAGACATTTAAGAGAAGTGAGCATTCTTTCCCAGCCCGTATAGCTGGGTCATATTACATATGGCATTATACAAGGTAGATAAAGCTGTACAATAGCCATTGTCATTGCTATAGACTTAATGTTTATGTCCCCCCAAAATTTATGTTGAAATCTAACCCCCATTGTGATGGTGTTAGGAGGTGGGGCCTTTGGGAGGTGATTAGGTCATGAAGGTGGAGCCATCATGAATGGGATTAATGCCCTTATAAAAGAGACGCCAGAGAGCTCCCTTGCCCCTTCCACCATGTGAGGACACAGTGAGAAGGTGTCATCTCTGAACCAGGAAGGGGGCTCTCACCAGACACCGAATCTGTCAGCACCTTGAACTTGAACTTCCAGCCTCCAGACCTGTGGAGCAATAAGTTTCTCTTGTGTATAAGTCACCCAATCTATGGTATTCTGTTATAGCGGCCTGAACAGACTAAAACAGTCATATTGCAATAGCATTTCTTTGAAGTTACTGGATCTTTTTCAATAATTATTCTTTTCATGTCAGTGTTTTCAGAAAGAAATACTTTCTTTTAGTGTTTTTACAATACATCACTACCAAATGACATTTAACCCAGAAATGAAAGGTTGTTTTGCATTTGAAAACCAATGAATGTAATTTACCACGTTAGACTAAAAACGAAAGCTTAAAAATAGAATATGGTCATCTCATTAGATGCAGAGCTAGTATTTATCAAAACTGAATGTCCATTTCTGAGCAAAAACAAAAGCAAAAGAACAACACTCAGCAAATAGGAACAGGAGGGAACTTCCTCGACCTGATAAAGGGTATCTATAAAAAACCTACAGCTAACATCACACTTGATGGTGAAAGATTACTTTCCCCCTAAGATCAGAAACAAGGCAAGAATATCTGCTCTCCGCATGTGTAGTGAACATTCTACAGATGGCTTTAGCCAGTGAAATAAGGCAAGTAAAAGAAAAAATACGAATAAAACTGTATTCAAAAATTACATGATCATCTATGTAGCAATCTTATGTAATCTACAAAAAAGCTCCTAGAACTAATAAGAGAGTTTAGCAAGCTTAGAGGATATAAAATCAATATACAAAAATTAATTTTATTACTATATATTAGATAAGAGCACTTGGGAGTAGAAATGAAGATAATATCAGTTACAATAGCACCAGTAAATATGAACTATTTAGTGATAAATCTGACAAAAAATACTTATATTGAAGGATTCAGTACTTATATTGAAAGGATAGTCTTTAATACTTATACATTGAGAACTGCCAAACATTGCTGAGAGATATTAAAGAAGATCTAAGTAATTAGAGAATTCTACCAGATCCATGGATGAGAAGATAGCATTATTATTAAGATGTCAGATCTCCACAAATATATCCACATGCACAATGCAATTCTAATAAAAATCCCAGCAGGATAGAAATTGACAAATCAAGGATAGAACTACCATATGATCCAGCTATTCCACTGTTGGGTATTTATCGAAAGAACTTGAAAACACCAATTTGCAAAGGTACATGCACCCCTGTGTTCATTGCAGCGTTATTCACAATAGCCAAGACTTGGAAGCAACCTAAGTCCCCATCAAGGGACGAATGGATAAAGAAGCTGTGGTATATATACACAATGGAATACTACTCAGCCATAAGAAACGATGAAATCCAGCCATTTGTGACAACATGGATGGACATTGAGGGTATAATGCAAAGTGAAATAAGTCAGAGGGAGAAGGTCAAATACCGTATGATTTCCTTCATTAAGTAGTAGATAATAGCAACAATAAACAAACACATAGGGACAGAGATTGGATTGGTGGTTACCAGAGGGGAAGCGGGGAGGGAGGAGGGTGAAAGGGATAATTCGGTACATGTGTGTGGTGATGGGTTGTAATTAGTATTTGGGTGGTAAACATGATGTAATCTATGCAGAAATAGAAGTACAATGATGTACACCTGAAATTTTTACAATGTTATAAACCAATGTTACTGCAATAAACAAAAAATTTAAATAAATAAATAAATAAATAAAATAAAATAAAATAAAAAAAAGAATTTGACAAGCTGATTCAAAAATTCATATGGAAATGCTAAGGATATATTAAAACTAAAACAACTTTTGAAATGAAAAACATACTTGGAAGACTTACATTACCTGACTTCAAACTTACTTTAAATCTAAAGTAATCTGGATAACATGCTACTGGCGTGGGATTGACCAATAGATCAATACTACAAATAGAGACCAGGAATAGACTCCCACATACACGGTCAAGTGATGTCTGACAAAGATGCAGTGGAAAAAGGATAGTCTTCTCAACAAATGATGTGAGAATAATCAGATATTCACATTCACAAAAGTGAACTCCAATTCACACCCCAAAATCTACAAAAATGAACTCAAAATAATTTATAGACTTAAATGCAAAACCTAAAACTATAAAACTTCTAGGAGAAAACCTTTGTAAACCTGGGTTAGGTCATGCATTCCCAACAGGGACAGTATTGCCCGTAAGTGGGTAAAAAGTGATTCTTGGAGGATGAAAAAATCTTAGTTATTGCAATGTTTTGTGTTTATCTATGGTCTTAAAATTCCATGGAGAGGGGCTAATTATGAAAAAAAAATATCTAAAAAGGCTGTTTAGTGGAGCAATAATGAAGTGAAGTTGAGAAACACTGATTTAGGTGAAGATTTCTTAGACGTAAAACCAAAATCATGGATCATAAAAGAAAAATATTGATAACTGCATTTTTTTTTTTTTTGGTGAGGAAGATCAGCCCTGAGCTAATATCCATGCCAATCCTCCTTTTTTTGCTGAGGAAGATTGGCCTTGGGCTAACATCTGTGCCCATCTTCCTCCACTTTATATGGAATGCCGCCACAGCATGGCCTGACAAGCGGTGCGTCAGTGCCTGCCGAGGATCCAAACCTGGGCCGCCAGCAGTGGAGTGCGCGCACTTAACTGCTACACCACGGGGCCGGCCCAGTAACTGCATTTCTGATGAAATACAATTTAAGAGAACAAAGAGGCAACTCAGAGCTAGAGAGAAAACATTTGCAAATCATTTATCACATAAACTGTTTGTATCTAGAATCTGTAAAGACCTCTAAAAACTTGATAATAAGAAAACAATTAATCCAGTTAAAAATGGGCAAAAGACGTGAACGGGTAGTTTATCAATTTAGAT
This sequence comes from Ceratotherium simum simum, assembly GCF_057802395.1. Lineage (NCBI taxonomy): Eukaryota > Metazoa > Chordata > Mammalia > Perissodactyla > Rhinocerotidae > Ceratotherium > Ceratotherium simum. The sequence continues at coordinate 83,712,983 of NC_141908.1, forward strand.
ATATGAATGGTAAATAAGCCTATGAGAAGATGCTCAGCATCGTTAGTCATTAGGGAGATGCACATTGAAACCACAGTGAGACATGACTCCACCTTCTTAGAGTGGCTAAAATTTAAGAAGACCGACCAGACCTACCGTAGGTGAGGGGGTGAGACCAGTGGAATGCTCTTACACTGCTGGTGGAAATGTAAGATGGTACAAGCATTTTAGGAAACAGTTTGGCATTTTCTTAGAAAATTAAACATACACCCACCATATGATTCAGCCATTTCCTTCCCGAATATTTAGTTAAGATAAATGAAAGCATATGTCCATTCAAAGACTTGTAAGTGAATGTTCATAGCAGCTTTATTTGCTTTAGTCGAAACCTGGAAATAAACCAAATGCCCCAAACAAGTGAATGGGTAAACAAATTATGGCATATACATAAGTGGAATACTACTCAACAATAAAAAGGAATAAAATATTAATACATACAACAATATGGATGGATCTTAAAATACTTATGCTGAGCAAAACAAGCCATAACAAAGAGTACTTATTGTATTTTTCATTTATGTAACATTATAGAAAATCAGGACTAACCTATAGTGAGGGAAAGTAGATCTGTGGATGCCAGGGAATTGGCAGGGCATCCAGAGTGATGGTGGGAGGGACCATTAAGAGGCAAAAGGGAAGTTTGGGGTGTGAGACGTTGGCTGTGCTGATGGCATCACAAGTGTACAAGTGTCAGAACTCATCGCACTGTAAGCATTCAATGTGTAAAGGTGACTGTGTGCCAAGTACACGTCCATAAAGATGATAGTACTCAGCATCCCTGACGGCGTTGACATCTCCCTTCACAGGAAGCATTTGTGTGGATTTTAGGGCACAGAGGGTTAATATGGCAGATCATGGGAAGAGGCCTGTGTCAGGAGTGGCCATTTTCAACATTGACATGAGCTCTAGAAACCAGAGAATAATTACAAATCAAGACAATCAACCAAAGCATTAAATAGTCAGATTAAAATGCTGGTAAATCATTCTCTAAGTATTATGCATTTACATTAACCACATATAATTTATTACAGTCCTCTAAACTGCTTCCCGTCATGTGCAGATAGATTATGATAATTCTTCACACAAATCATGGTAGAAAATCTCTCTTGCAAATATGTTATTGCATCATTTTTAGGTGAACTGGCTTTCCAACTGTGTGAGTGTATGATAACGTGCAGATGATCAGGCTTCTCACACACACACAAAAGAATAATTGATAGTTTCTGTCTTATAAAAACATTTGAGTGAAAAGAATCTAAGGAAAGGCATTTAAGTTAATCTGGTTTTGTAATTGCTCATTTCTTTGTCTCTGTTTTTGGGTGATGGCATTTTACTCACAACTTGAACTTCAAAAGTGCAAAGAAAAACATTGCGAAGAAAGCTGTTGAGATTTACATACTGAAGTTTTCATTATTTTGTGAAAACCTCCTCCAACCTTTTGGAAGAAAAGATTATGAAAATCAATTTTTTTAAAAAATTTAAATAATAAAAATTCATATTTAGAACAAACAAGAATTAAAAATGCTAAAGGAAAAAAACCCAAGGGTTTAACATCAGATAAAAATTAAAATTGATTTACCTAGCCAAAAAAAGTCACTTAAATTTAAACTTAGCATAACGGGTTAGCATTGTATCTCATAAATTTATCAGATAGATTTTGGTGCCTGTTTATTTGGGCCCTTTGCAAATTGACTCCATTTATTGATAACTATTTGATTTCATCACTATTCAATTTCTATTGTTGAGAAATTTATCATTTATTTTTTTTTGTAAGGAGGACTAGCCCTGAGCTAACATCCGACGCCAATCCTCCCTTTTTTCTTCAGGAAGATTGGCCCTGGACTAACATCCGTGCCCATCCTCCTCTACTTTATATGGGACGGCACCACAGCATGGCTTAGCAAGTGGTAAGTCGGTGCACGGCCGGGAATCCGAACCTGAGAACCCCGGGCCACTGCAGCAGAGCGAGCGCACTTAACTGCTGCGCCACAGGGCCGGCCCCTGTAAGATAATATTTTAATTAACCAGTTTAGCCAAAGGATCTGTGAAATATATGGTTCTATTTTTTCATGTTAAGGCTAGCAGGTGCTTGCTAAGTCTTATTAAATGCTCTCCAATTTGGAAATAAAATTGCCTCTTTAAACAAGATTATTTGCTTTATTATCACTTAGAAATGATCAACATTAACTAAGTGAAAGAGCCTCAGACCATCTATCATCATCTGTTTTACAAAACTGACTTTGGGAAATTCAAGGAAAAATGTTCTTATCTTTTAATTTATAGTTTTATTTTGCATTTTATTGAGTTGGTAATGATTTGTTTAGATCTTAGAATCTAGGAAAAAACCAGCGAGTTTCATCTTGGAAATAATTCACTGTAAAATAATGTTTCCCTGGGCCTTCAGATTAAAGATTAGATAATTTGAGAAGTAATTTGAGTCTCAGTGCTGACCATTCATGATAGAGGGTGGTTGCCAACGTAACAATAACATTTGTGGACAATGGAGAAGAAAAAGGAATAATTTATATTGTTATGAAAAAAAATGAGACCAAAAAATTTAACCTACAATAGAAAGTTACTAAAAGCAAAACTCTGAAGGCTGGGAGGCTTGCAGATGTTTGTAAGCACCTACCTCTCTTTATCAAATCTCTTCCTGTTGGAGAGGGGTCTTTTTCTGACCAAAGCCTGACAGATGTGGAGAAAATGCCCCACCTTTGTCTACAAGGTCCAGACAGCAGGGCCTTCTAGTTTTTCTTCTCACTGCAGCCACAGCTTAAGCCCCAAGCCTGGCTCCTTCTGGCAGGTGAAGCTGAAGGGAGTTGTAATTCACTGGCGAGAGCGGCAGAGATGTGTCCAGTGCCAGAAGCTTCAAAGTCCAGTGATGACTGTGGCGTCCAGACTAGTCTACTCCTCAGGAAAGAGATTTGCTTCGTTGGTTGATTCTTCTGAACTGCCTTGGATTTGACTTGCTTTTCATGCCGCTCTTTCAATTGTTTAAGCCCTCTATATCTTTATAAATAAACTTATTTTTTATTTTAGTCAGAGCCCAAGAATCCTAACTGATATAACATAACCAAGATACAGATAACTCATGCCACAAAAACCATGCGTAATTATGGAATTTCAGACACCAGCCTTTGCTGAGAAGTATTCTGGCTGGGGAAGCAAGAAATATAAAGGAGGCTGAGTTGCTAAATTCACAGCATGTCCTGATTCTTAAAATTGCAACTTTAATAAGGGTGTTTTATTCTTCTTTGTCTTTATATAAGCAATTGAGACTGTTTGCAAAATACTAAAGCCATAATGTTGGTGTCAGTTAATATCGCAGAGAGGAGGAGACTGTCAAATTTAATCCATTTAAACTACAGTTTGGCATGGGGACTATTTTAAAGCATTGGTAATCCTAATGTTTGATGGCAGTAAGAACTCTAGCAATTGGTTCACTGCAAAATAAATTTGTCGAAGATATAATTATGCATTTCTAAGTGAAGGACTATGAAGCTATAATGTGCATTTTAAAATATTTCTTTTCCTGATCTAATAGTTTTCAATAAATGTTTTTGGCTTAGATTTTTCATTCAGGACACATCCACTAGTAAATGATGAGACTTATCAAATACGTTTTTCAAATTTTGTAATTAAATGGCGATCATTTTTTTTTCTGATCTTGGACTTAATGTAAACCAGTTTTTCTAAAGTTTTTTCAAAGAATGGGAACTTACGGGGCCGGCCCTGTGGCTTGGTGATTAAGTGCGCGTGCTGCGATGCTGGCGGCCCGGGTTCGGATCCCGGATGCGCATCGAGGCACCACTTCTCTGTCCATCCTGAGGCCGAGTCCCACATACAGCAACTAGAAGGGTGTGCAGCTATGGCATACAACTATCTACTGGGGCTTTGGGGGCAAAAAATAAAATAAATAAAATCTCAAAAAAAAAAAAAAAAAAAGAATGGGAACTTAGGCAACTTATTTTCCTGTTTATTTTGTGCTATATATATACATAAAAATATTTAAGTATTCTCAAGATTTTAAAATTCCCTTTCTGAAAATGAATTCCCTGTGCCTTTTATACATATCAGGTGAGAAGATTTTCTGGTCCTACTTGAGGGTGAGTCAGAAGATGAATCATCAGTGAAGTGTTTCTTGCTTACCCTGACTTAAAAGTTTTCCCTTTCTTTGTGTTTGATTAATCTATTGATTAGCTAACTACTAATATAGTAATTTATATGATTTTTCTTGGAACTCCTAATCAGTTTATAATACTTCAGTTTCAATCTTTTATCTGAAATCATCTATTTCACTTAAAAAGCAACCTATTTTGGGTACAGACATCTTTAAGTGATAAACTGCAAGTTGTGGGATCAAAGTGTTAAGGACGTTGTTATTTGCAAAGCAGCTTTAAGCTTGGTGTAGGAGAAAGTGCACAGGAACTGCCTTCACTGTGGCCCAGTCCTGGTTGTTCATCAAAGGTGTGTGTGTGTGAGTGAGTGTGCATGTGTATGTGAGTGTGTATGTGTGTGTCCACGTGGATATGAGTGTGTGCACGTGTATGTGTGTGTGAGTGTGTATGCACGTGTATGTGAGTGTGTGTGCACGTGTACGTGTGTGCACGTGTATGTGTGTGTGGCTGAGTGTGTGTACACCTGTATGTATGTGTGTGCACCTGTATGCAAGTGTGTGTGCACGTGTAGGTGAGTGTGTGTATGTGTGAGTGGCTGTGTGTGCATGTGTGTATATGTGTGCGTGAGTGTGTCGCCTTGGGGAAATTAAACTCTTTTAGCTTCAAGTTCTTTACTTGAAAAATGGATATAGGATCTACATCTCAAAGTTGTTTTAAAAGTTAAATTAAAGCACAAAATAGATACTAAATAATTATTAGCTGTCTAAAGTCTAATTGTAAGGGGAAAGCAGTAACTATTAAGATAGTGATATTGAAGAGAGTGTTAAGAAGACCTTAGATTTTGTTATAAATTAACTTACAGAAGCTCATTCTGAGATCATTTTGGTCACCACCCACCCCCACCCCCACCCCCACCCCCGGTCCAAGAGACAGTGAGGGAGGAGCATCATGGCTGATGATGGTGCTCAGGGCAAGCTGCCCCAGGAAGCACCACTCTGGTATGCGGATTATTTCGAGCTGAAGACAATAAGGACACAGAGAGCTCAGGAAAAATATTTGAGTTTCCCCTCCCAAACTGCCTAAAGAATTTAGAACCAAAAAATCTGTTTTAGGAAGGGGTTATTATCATGACTGCTATAAAAGATAATTTAGGATAGAGGTTACAATAGAAAAGGCACCAACAAGCCCATCTTTTCGGGAGTTCTGTCTCTCTGGCCACATTCTTTGGATGGCCCTGCGAGGAGTTGTCAGACAATCATTTACAAGGGAAGTCTCCATTTGTAAAGGTATCTCCCTCTCTATATTGGGAAAAGGGGTGGGTGAGCTCATTTCTAGTAACTTATCAATGTGGAAGGTGAGGCCTTGGGGCTGTATAATAAACCTTACTCTTGTTTACTGTGCTTTAGTGGTAATCTCCTGTAACTGACTCCCCCAACCCCCAAATCCTCCTTTGTCATTGGCTGAAAATGATATTTAAGACGAGACTTTCTGCTATTGCGTTGAGAAACGCAGTGTCCCTGCTTTCTCCCATGTATACATGTTATTAAACTTGGTATTATTTTCTCCTGCTAACCTGTCTTGTTGATTATTTGGCCAGCCAGAAGAACCTTAAGGGAAAGGGCAGAGGGAGATTCTCCCTCTTCCCCTGACAGTTTTGGCGAGCCAGCCAGGAGAAGCACTGGCTGGTAAGTTGCCTTCTCTGGCTGGAAGACCTGTCTTCTCCCTGGACTACTGCAGATGATGAGATACGGGAACGCCTGATGAAAGCCGGCAAAAGGTAAGACTTCTTACCACGTCAGCCTCCCGGAATCTCTATCTGCGGAGTCCGGCGGAAGGAAGTGGTGAGAATTTTTTCTCTTTCTAAATTTAGATTGGCAGGAGAAAATATTTGGGAAACTAGTTTCTTGTGCTTTTAGTGACTCTTGGTTTAAATTTGGTAGAGTACTCTTGGTTTTGATCTTGATCCCTTTTCCTCCCAGAGTAATCTCTGTCTTGTTCTGTGTCCTGAGAACTTGGCTTTGTGACCAGTGAGAATATTCTCCTTGGTCTCCACCATACGGAAGGTGCATTTACCAGAGTGCACCTTGGTGGCCAGTCGAGTAGACTGGGGTTCCGAACTGTCTCTTTGTCTGGCTGTGCCAAGCTCTCAGGGGAGTTTGTCATAAAGGGCCCAGTCCATAAGGGCTTTTGTCGTTTTAACCTTCGTTGCTTGTTAGTGCTGGAAAAATCCCATTCCAGTATCACCTGCCTGGTGTCACAGATTAGCCGGTTTGTGACTGGAGGCGTCCCACACTATTGTGGGAGACCGGAGGCACCGTTTTCACTACACCATCCTTACCGCCTGTGCAACGAAGGTCTTTACTGTCTCTGAATATCTTTGGGAGTGAATTCTGTGGATCATGGGGGCTACATCATCTGCGCCCTCACCAGGGACGCCTCTTGCGTCCATGGTGAAGATTTATTCTAAGTGTGGAAAGTTACCTCCGGGTCTTTCCTTAAAAAGGCTTATTGGTTCAAGTCACTATTGGAATAAATATACAAATGAAGATCCTACTCGTCAATGGCCAGACGACGGATCCTTTGAATTGGAAAAACTTCTAAATTAGGGGAAAAAAAATTGTTTTGAGAGCTCTCACATAATTATTTATTTGGTACCTAAGAAAAGGCCAGAAAAAGGAAGGAAAACATTTGACTAGCCTTAAGACCTTGACTCAGGTTACAATTGAATTGAGAACATGTAAAAGTGTAAGTGTTGATAAGATTATAAAGGTTGGAATGTTTGAGCTAATTTTATACAAAGAGGTTACATCAACTTTGCCTGAGTATGTTTTAAAATGTCTGACTGGGAATGCTTCTCTTGTCCAAAATTAGAAGACCAAGACCTATTGATAAAAATCTTAATGATAATTATGTTTAAAGGTATAAGAGGTGACGAAATTTACATGAAATTTTGTAGAAAAAAACTGATGTTATTTCTATTACAGAACTGGTTAACCAAAATAGTAATTTAAATGATGGCTAATTTTATCTGAAGTCTTATGAATTCTTGTAGGCAATCTAAATAATTATTGGGAATAAATAACTAAATAGTTGTGAAAAAGATAAATGTTAGATGAACTTTAAACAATAATTATGTGTTATGGTGGTTACAGCTTCCAAACTCTTTTTGGTGACTTAAAACTTGAGAGTTTTGCTAAGTTTTATGATAAAAATTCTCTGAGTATCATCATTTCCAAATAAGATAAGATATTAGACATTGATTGCTAAATATACATTTGTCTACTTTTGGCTTTTCATTACAGGAAAACTAAAAGGTGTTTTGGGTTTATTGGTAAACATGTGTTTTATTAAAAGATTGTACTATAAAGTAGCATGTTTCCAGAAATGATGAAGTGTTCATAAATTTTCCAAGCCACAAGATACTAATGTAAAAGAAAGTTTAGAATTGTTTACTTGGTTTTTACTTACAAATTGGGGTTTTCTAAGAGTTAAAATTTCTAATTAGTATATGTGATTGAAGCTACTAAAAATTAAGAAAAATATGTCTGTGTACAAGGAAAATAAGATGTATAAAGAAGGAACAAAGAATGGAAATATTTTGTTTGGTTAAGAAAGATAAATTTGTCCTCAAGTACTAGGAGGGAAAAGAAAGACATGGGACAAATTCTGAATGTAAAAAGAAAGCTATAGAAGGTTTGTGGAGGGAATTCTGGAAAAGGAGTTTTATGCATAGTCAAGTTGGCTAAGATTGAAATGAATTTAATTAAGTAAATGAGTTTTAATATCAAAAGTAAGCTGGTACAAAATTATAATTTGGTCTTATTTCTCTTAAAACGATGATTTTCTTAAACTTGATAAAGAGGTTACAAAAGATTTTTCTTTACCTTTGAGTAAGTCTACCTAAAAGACAGAAAAAAAAAATGTTAAAATAATTTCCTATGTTCAAAAGACTGAGGTCTCTCTATTAAGGCTTTTTGGACTGTTAATGCTCTGTTTGCTTTGATTGTTTATATTTTTGACAAGCTCCCCCAAAATTCATATCTTAAAGTATTTTTTTTAACTTTTATTTCTTTGAGAATTTTCAAAGGTCCCTGGAACTTCTCAAAGAAATTTGCTCTCTTCCTATAAGGGGAAAGATACTAAACTTATTAGGCTTATTCAATATGTTCAATTACATGGAAAGCATTGTCAGAACAGTGATGATAAACCTGCTTAGGTGCTATTATGTGGGCAAATGTTATTGACATAGGTGTTTTAAAATTGTATAACATTACTGAAATTCTGATCTGTCCTGGTTATCAGTCATAATTCTGGTTATTTTAAAGTGTTGTATGTCACAAAATTAACCAAATTTCTTTGGCAATTGCCATTTTGAGATCTTGTTGTTTACAGACATTTCTTTGCTCTAAAGCTTTTGCAAAATATGTTTCAACTTCAGAAAAATTCATGGAAAGGACTCTGATATTTACACTGGAATACAGGTTTCTGACAAACTTTCTGATCATAAAACTGAACTTGGTAAGAAATTACAGAAATCTGATGGAGAAACTGACTTCATGAAGCTGCTAACAAAAAGACTGGGATCGAGAATGGATTACACAGGACTGAATGAACTGATAAGGATGATTATAATTTTTATGATTTTTCATTTGAAGTACTGCTGAATTTTTAATGTTTTGTTTTTTCAGATTTAAGGAAAACTTTTTCTCTTTTCTCCTGAGCTAGCTATGATTTATAGCAATTTGGTAAATGATACTTTTGTAAGTAAAATTAAAATATTTATCTTTTTCTCTCTACCTGATCCCTCGAATTTGGAAACTCTTAGTAAGTGAGTATTGTTGTTTTCATGGCAATATAGTTATTTGCATAAGTTCAATAAGAATCTGTTCTCCTTATAACAGGACAAAATTGGAAACACTGGTTATATTACCAAGGCTGTGACTGGAACATCATATTTGCGATATAACCATACAGCTTTTGAGGAATGAAGATTGGACTTTATGGAATAAAGCCACGTGGAAATATTGGCCTGGTACCTTATGTTCCAAGCAGCACTTAGCAGGATAAGTAAAGAATGTCACTTATCTGGCAGGTACAAGGAACCTCAAAATATTTTGGGGGAACCTCAGAAGAGAGGAATTCACCCAAATCTGTAGGTATTGCAGGCAAAGTCTGATGACAAAATCCTTGGCTTGGCTTTCCTGGCCTCGAGAGGCCTTTGAAGTTCAATCTGAGATTCCTTATAAAAAGTTCCAGCAAAGCAGATTTAAAAGAGCCTATGTGATCAACTGCTATTCTTGCTGTACTTATGTAAATAATTGAGCCAACTCTATTGGAACTAGACTTATTTTGCAAACTAGTTTTAATTTTGCTATCTTAATAAAAATGAGGGTGATTTTAGAGAGAAAAATTATATTTCAGTAAAAACTATTTCAGTATAAGTTTGTGGATATTAGATCCTAGTTTTGTTGTCTTTTGAGGTTTTTGTTTTATATCTGTTGACTGGACTGGATCCTGATTTCTTCTAGTCTCCTGAAATATCTGGCTACAGATGTCCAAACTAACGTTTTTGATTTTTTCCATCATTTTCATTTGAAATCACTAAAAACTGAACCTGCCCTTTTTCCTAAAGCCTTACAAACTAAAGCTGATGAACTTGATATAAACTTAAGAGATGACCTGACGACACCATCAGAGACATTTTAAACTGCAAAAGATACTTTGACGCTGACATCTAAAATTCTTCTTCACTGGCTGTCCTCTAAACTCAAAAACTGGTTTACAATTTGCTCTAACCATTAACCTTGTTTTTCTTTCGTTTACACAAATATGCTTTTGGAGTCTGCCATGCTGTTGGCACAATTTGGAAATCCCGTGGATTCTTAACTTCTGCAGGAACTCCTATTGCTAATGGACACTTAATTGCAGCCTTATTACAAGCTATTCACCTTCCTTCAAAAATTGCCATTGTTCATTGTTCAGCCCATACTAAGGAGACTGATGTCATATCTCTAGGGAATGACAGGGCTGACAGAGCTGCTAAACATGCAGCTCACTATGGACCCCCTTATCCGTTTTCCACCCAACTTTTAAACCTGCCTTTATCCCTGACTGATGTTATTAACTATCAGGCAAATGCCCCACAATCTGAAAAAGACAATTGGATACAAAAGGGTGCCAAACAATTATCAGATGGATTATACATTGGACCAAATGGACTTCCAGTAGCTCCTTTTCTTTTGACTTTTTGGCTTGCACTTATCTCCCACCAAATGGGACATATGTGCAAACGGGGGATAGTTAAGGAACTGAAAGACAATTGGTTTTGCCCTGGCATCCATAAAATTTCTGACCAAATCACCTCCCGGTGCACAACTTGCAAATCTTACCAAGTCTCTGGGAGAAATCGGTGTGATCCAGGAAGTCCTCCCAGGCCCACGCTGCCTTTTGCGGCACTCCAAATGGATTTTATAGACTTGCCTTCAGCTTTAGGTTACTCTCACTGTTTGGTTATTGTCTGCATGTTTAGTGGATGGACTGAATGCTATCCGACCAGACATGTAGATGCCACAACAGTGGTAAAGAAATTAATAACTGAAGTTATTCCTCGCTTTGGCATTCCTTTATGGATTGAATCAGACCAAGGAACTAATTTTACAGCAGAGATAAACCACTTGCTTGCAAAAACTCTGGGGTATTCATTAAAATTTCATACCCCATATCACCCTCAGTCATCAGGGCAAGTGGAACATAAAAATCTAGATATAAAAAGAACTCTAAGAAAAATCTGTCAAGAAACTGGACTTAAATGGCCAGAAGCTCTGCCCTTGGCCCTTATGAAGATTCAAAATACTCCAAATAGCAGGCATGGATTGACTCCTTTTGAAATAGTTTTTGGACGTCCGATGCCTACTGGTGTCTCTAAACCTTCAATTCCTGGATTAAATGAATATTATGGGAACTTAAGTGAACAATTTGATGCTATGACTTGTTATATACAAAAATTAACTAATATACTTGAAGCATATCGTCAACAGGTAGAAGAGGCATGGCCACCACCTTCTGACAAGCCTTGCCATCCTTTTCGACCAGGAGACCGGGTGTACATCAAGGTCTTTAAAAAAAAACATGCACTGTCACCTCGCTGGGAAAGACCTTATAAAGTCTTAGTGACGACCTGCACTGCCATCAAAATAAAAGAAAAATCTTCCTGGATCCATGCGAGCCACGCCAAAATAGACCCAGAACATCACTCTCAAGACAACTGGGAGATAATCCCCACAGATGACCTTAAACTAAAGATTTCGAGGGCCAAAACCCAGGCCCCAGAAGCAGCCGACATCACGAAGTAGACAGCTTTTCCCAAGATCACGGATCGAGAAAACCTACTTTGACCCATTTCCTCCCCCTTGCTTCAAAACTCCCTATATATATACACACTCACACACACAAACTATTAGTGGATATATATATATACATTTTTTAATCATTTATTAGAAAGCTGACTGGAGAGTGCTGGTCTCTATCTGTCCCTCTTCCCCTCTCTAAGTCTCCGCTATGGGCTCTTTTCTGATCCGTGTCTTGCTTTTACTAACCCTCTCCTTTTCAACAGGTCGGGCACAGACCAAACACCCCCTTATGCCAGTTTACCAAGCCCTAGCCACGCTAACTAATCAATCTGACTGTTGGTTATGTCAACAGCTAGATAGTGCAAAAGAACCTGAACTAGTCTTTGTTCCTGCTGATATGAACACCTGGTAGACTAAGTACGGAAAATGGATGAACAACAGAGTATGGTATCCGCAACAAGGGAAACTTCACTCTGCTTCTTCTCCTGGTGAGTCACTTGGGCCCCAGAAAGACTACTTAGAAGGTCAAGGACTGTCCCTTGCCCAAGTACAAGCAATAGGTGAAAGTTTTTCCCTCTGCATTGAAAGTAAACATGGCGCTGGACCTTTCCTGGGTGACATACCGAGACAATATTGCAGTCAAACTCTGTGGTTTGATTCCACAGGTGGCATCTTCAGAACTCTCAAGGGAATTATAAGTGACTCTATCACTACTCCCCCTGGCACAAACATTTGCCAAATCACCAAGTGCTCTAGATGGCCTATGAGCCACCCGTGTGCAACTTGGGGTATCGCAGCTATCCACATGGTTAGGCTGCCCAATGCCACAGACTATATATGGGTGGATCAAAAATCTGGACTCACCTGGTCAGGTGACAAGACCAGGCTTTATAGCTGCCAAAATCAGACTGCAGGCCTCCTATACCAGCTATTCCGCAATCTGTTCTGTTCTCGCAGACTGACAAGAGCTCATGGAAAATGGAGATGTTTAGGTAGTAACAGTGCAAGTGGCACAGATCATGAAATAGTCCAGATCCTGGGAACTACAGACTCAATTCTAACCTTGTCTTTAAACTACACTGGTCTTTTCATTTTATGCGGCAACAAAGTGTATAAAGGATTCCCACCTAATTGGTCAGGACGATGTGGACTTGGATACCTGGCTCCTTCTGTCACCAAACACTCCACCTTAAATGCTAGCCAAATTACAAACTTGGGTTCGTTTGTTCATAAGATTGTGCCACATAAACGTGCCAGTCGAGAAATCGTGGAAAATCCATTTGTGTATCACAACTCCAAGTTCTTTTCAGCCTTGAGAGTCCTATTCCCCGGCTTTGGAAATTATGAGTTAGAAAAAGCAATATTAAATCTCTCTATGGTAATGGAACAAGAGTTCAACACCACCATGCAAACCTTGAACATACTCCAGTCAGAGATTAACAGCCCAGCATCTGTGGTGCTCCAAAATCGACATGCTCTGAACTACTCACTGCCCAGCAAAGAGGAGCATGCACAATCATTGGAGAAAAATGTTGCTTTTATGTGAATCAAACAGGTCAAGTAATATCTAACTTAAATCTATTAAAAGAGAAGATTGACATTTTTCATCAGATAAACGAAGCTCACACATTTTATTGGACTGACTTATTTCCAGGATTGGGGGACTGGTTTAATGGAGTGTGGGGAAATGTGCTCCGATTTGTTCTTTTCTGCTTGTTCATCCTCATTCTAATCTATGTTCTTTTCTATCTTTGCAGACTTCTTATCACTCGGATACTAACACGATTTCTCTCTCCACAGTTACCAGCTCAGCTTTTAATATGTGAAACTTCTAGGGAAGTTTCAGAGGAGGGAACTGATGGTGCTCAGGGCGAGCTGCCCCAGGAAGCACCACTCTGGTATGCGGATTATTTCGAGCTGAAGACAATAAGGACTCAGAGAGCTCAGGAAAAATATTTGAGTTTCCCCTCCCAAACTGCCTAAAGAATTTAAAACCAAAAAATCTGTTTTAGGAAGGGGTTATTATCATGACTGCTATAAAAGATAATTTAGGATAGAGGTTACAATAGAAAAGGCACCAACAAGCCCATCTTTTCGGGAGTTCTGTCTCTCTGGCCACATTCTTTGGATGGCCCTGCGAGGAGTTGTCAGACAATCATTTACAAGGGAAGTCTCCATTTGTAAAGGTATCTCCCTCTCTATATTGGGAAAAGGGGTGGGTGAGCTCATTTCTAGTAACTTATCAATGTGGAAGGTGAGGCCTTGGGGCTGTATAATAAACCTTACTCTTGTTTACTGTGCTTTAGTGGTAATCTCCTGTAACTGACTCCCCCAACCCCCAAATCCTCCTTTGTCATTGGCTGAAAATGATATTTAAGACGAGACTTTCTGCTATTGTGTTGAGAAACGCAGTGTCCCTGCTTTCTTCCATGTATACATGTTATTAAACTTGGTATTATTTTCTCCTGCTAACCTGTCTTGTTGATTATTTGGCCAGCCAGAAGAACCTTAAGGGGAAGGGCAGAGGGAGATTCTCCCTCTTCCCCCGACACTGACAAAGACACTGGGGAAACTTTTTCAGGGAAGGGCCCAAAGGCCCAGTTTTCTGGGTCACCAGTGCAAGGGCCGGTCCAACCAGTGAGTTCTGGCCATTGTGGGGATCCCAAGTGTAGAGCAAAGTAACAAGAAGGTACCTCTAGCTGTAGAGGTAGAGAAGGAGGAGGTAGTAGAAAGCGAAAGACTGAATATGTCTGAGACTCTATTCCAGTGAACACTGCTGGGGACCCACACGTGAAGCAGGTAAAGGCAGGTCCAGAGACCCGCCTGCCCTGGGCTGTGGTCCCTGCCGAGAAGCTCCTTGGGAGGGGTGTCACTGCTCACCTCAGGGAAGCAGGGAGGTTCAGCAGGAGGGCACACGTAGGCAGGAGAAAAAAAGTCCATGAGATAAGAGGAAAGAAAGAGAGGTAGGTGATAACAGAGAGCAGATTAATGCATACGTTGTCATTTACTGCCTCTAACTGGTGTAAAAAATAAGGGAAAAGCTTTAACCAAAATAATACATTTTGAAAGATGAATTTTTGAACCACCATGACTTGTGGAAGAGATATTTGATAGGGAGAGGCCTTAAATCATACTCCAGAGGTAACTACTCACTTCAGTATATATTTTATACATATATATTTTATATAAAGTGTATATCTTATATATGTATAAGACGAGCCTTAAAGCCTTGATAAGTACCCACATTATGTAAAGTTTATAATAACGTGCATTTTGGAGTAAAAATAATTTGGGTTTGAGTCATGGATCAGTCATTAAGAATTTTGACACTTTGAGCAAGTTACTTACTCCTTATAGTATTGTCTTTAAAACATGAGTATATAATAATATCTAGCTCATGGAGTTGCTACGAGAGTTAAATGATGTAATGCATGTAAAGTGCTTAATGTGGTTTCTGGCATACACTGATAAATAAATGCTGTTTATTAGCTAAAATTTCAATGTAACTGCTATATCAATAATCAGGATTCTGGCTCACCTTCAAGCTAAAGCATTAAAAAAGAATTAAATTCAATTAATTAAAGAAGAAAATGAATGGATTAGAAAATAAATGAGAATTATATATTCTCAAGGTAGTCAGTGTTCACAATTTTATTAAATAATTTAATAAAAAATACAAGAATAGAAGTAAAAAAAAATCTGGCAAGAATTTTCGGAAAAAGAAATTTGGCAGAGAGTAAGAAATACACTTAATTCTGCTCATAAGATGTTTCATACTTAATAGTTCTGAAGATGTGATGCAAAGAATGTCTTCACAATTCTGTGTGAAGAATCATTGTGATGATTTAATCTGGGTGAAATAAAGACAACGGAAACAGAAGGGAAGACTGTAAGCTCTGCTCATGTTACCATGAGGACTTTTCCACACAATATTGTTATGATTATCAACCCTTAGACAAATATGTTTAGGTTACATATTGATACCTTCTGCTTTAAAATTATTAAGAAGGCCAGACTACACGATTCATATAAACAGATAAAGTAGTTGAGCCATTAATTCTCCACTGACTGGTTCTTAAGAGGAAATGAGCGAATGAAAGAAAAACTCCCCCTTCAGAGTTAACATGTATGAGAAGATACGTTTCTCATAAACAAGGGTCTTCTGTGTCTATGAGAGATCAGATACAGGAGATCCGTGAGCCCCAGTCTTCTGTAACACTCAGCTCCTTGGTTGGAAAGAGTGATTTTTCTTTGAGATCTACTTTGGTCCCTGTGAATTTGCCTGAAGCAATCCTACTGCAATGCAAGAGTGGTCACCAACAGTGGATCTGTCCCCAGCCGTGTCACCCTGAGCGAGCATGCCTGGGCCAGGCCAGTGTCCCACGCTTGGGACAGAACACAGGGAAAAGGGCAGCTGCTGCCGCTTCTAGTCACACCTACATGAGTCTCCTCCCCCTTTTTAAGTACATGGTTCTATATGTGCGCCCTCAGTTGAAATAGGCTCAAACGAGGGTGAATGTGGACACGGCAGCCACAGCTGTTGGGTGTGACACACCTTAGTTGATCTGAACCAGGAACTTTGAGTCCTTGTGTCTCATTCTGTTTCCACATGTGAACACTTGTCCTCTGTTAGGAATACTGCATGTTTTGTACCACAGAGAGGTATTCACATTGCCGTTACTCCTGAGCTGGCACTGAGATATCTCCAAAGAGCAATAAAAATATAAATAATAAAACTATAAAAATAGAGTGAAAAAACCGAATGATCATGTTTTCTTTATTGAGCAGAACATTTATCTTTCCAAGATTGTTATTTTTCTATCTTTTATAAACATGTAAATTTTTAAAAAATAATTTGACCAGTTAGGAGTGTTTTTGACTGACAACTTATTTCCCTTGGCTCAAATTGAGAGACAAAACGAACAACACACAAAAAAACCTCCAAACCCACAGTCTCTCTTACACAGTAGGAAGATTGAATTACATCACAAGCATATTTCCAATTGCTCAAAAAATACATTTTAGTTGGTTGGAACAAGATACTTAAACCAGCTTAAATTCTCCATAAGAGCTTGTGCACAAGAGCCAAAGCGTTTGCACATTAGAGACTAGTTGAAAGGTGACATCGGATCAGGAAAAAAATCTCCTTTGAAGGAGTGTTTCTGTCATTCTACTACCAAATTTCATTAGCTTATTATGACCTCAATCCTGATTTCTGGGGTTTGCGCTGTTTATATTCTTATCCTGCATGATGTCCACTTTGTTTATACAAGGACTCCAAAACTATAGTTCTCAAAGACCCGTCCCCCGACCAGCAGCCTCAGCATCACTGGGAGCTTGTTAGACGTACAATTCTTGGCCCCACTCAGCTCCCCCGGATAAGGGAATCTGGGAGTGAGGCCCGGAAACTGTGTAATCTGTCACTCCATGGGATTCTTATGCAGCTGAAGTTGGGAACCACTGCCACAGACACTATAACAGAAGGATCACGAGCCCATGGAAGAAGCCTGCCCTACGGAGTCACTTGTATTTTCATATTACTCAGAAAAAGTTTTCTCTAGTAACTTTAATACTTCTGAAGTAATTCTGAAGGATTATTTCTAAATGTCACACATTTTATTTGGTCAACTTTGTTAATTTCCCCATTACTGGGAAATCTATGGCATATGGGTTCTTTGGACTCCATTAGCTCATCCTTATTTAATCTCTCCAACTCTAATGACCACATCTACCTTCTCTTCCCTCTAAGGCCCGTCTACCCTTTTCTCTCTCCTAATCTCCTATCAATTTAAGTAGCAGGTTTGTTTTGTTTTATTTTAGCCAGTGATGCCTGATTGCTGTCTGGAAGACCAGCCTCCTTCCATGTTCAGATGCATGAAGTTGCTCCAGATCTAGTGATGGTTTGAGTTCAGATGAGACTGTAGTCTCTATATTGTTGCTTTCTCCTGTAATTGTTTCTGAGAAGTTCATTTGCTTTGTCATTTCTGGTTCATTATAGCCATTGACTTAGCCATCCATTTTATTCTATTCTATTTTTCTTGTTAAAATTAGTCTGATTTTACCCCTCCTATTCTTCTTTAGTATCAAGTACAGCATACACAATTGAAGACTGAAATTAATTGATTTTTTATAATTAGTATTAAGGTCAATGGCAAGAGTGTATGGAGTGTTTCCTAGTAACTTTAATACTCTGCTAGGCACAGCTGCATGGATGGTCACCTTCACTGTCACAATTTATCATCACCCACGAAAAACAACTGTATGTGCTACTCTAGAATCCAGATTTGAACTAGTGTTTAATGTCTCCAAAAAAGCATGAAGGCAATTACACCGTGTCTTGACATGAGTGCAGCCATGTTTGGCCGCTCCATTGACCTACAGCCACCAGCACAAAAAGAAATATAAAAGCTGCTTTCTGCGTGGTGGGAACTGGCCCTTCTCCCACGGAGAGAGTTACAAGTTGTAACATTTCAAGGCTCTTGGAGTGTCGTAGCACGGGATGGGCTGGCCATCTATGCCGGGCTAAGACAATAACCAAAGAGAACAATGCACGTACACAACTGCTGGGCTGGGACGCTAGGCAAGGGGCTCAGTGCACGTAAGCAACTGATAACCATTTGTGCATGGGAACACTGGACGCTTGCTCTGTAAACTCTGTAACTGCTTATATAAACTGCTGGAGACTGAGACCCGGTGAGAGTTCCACCTGTGGAAGGGACGCCTTGCCCAGGACGTGTGATCCTTGCCCAGCCGTGTCGATTGACAGGGCTCTCCCGGCAGTGGGGCGTGGATGTTGTGAGTAATTGATTTACTGTGAAGTAACTAATTTGATGTGTTCTCTTTTCGGTCAACATGGTGTTTCTCTTTCCGGTTGATTTGTGTCATTTCCCTTCAGTCGATCTGGTGTTTCCCTTTCCTATCGATCTGATGTTTTTCCCTCTTATTATATGACCTATTCGGATCTGCTGCTATCTCAGCCGATGTGGATGTTTTCCCTTTCCAGTCAAGCTGGTGTTTTTTCCCTCTTATTATTTGACCTATTCGGATCTGTTTGCGGACTATCGCCTTTGCTATCCTCTATATAATAAAATATACCTTCAGTCCATTTGTTTGGAGTGGAAAGTGTCTTTTACATCTCCGATCGAATCCCCGAACCTCTCATAACACACCGTGACTCAGAGTACTTCCTGGCTGTCTTTTGAGATACTTTTAGAACCATTTTATGAATCACATGGAAATTTGCCTCATTATTTTGAGTTCATAAAAGGGAGTTCTTATCCAAAATCACAGTGTTATGATCACCTAATTCAGTGTTATGACTTACCTAATTCCATAACCTTGGCTCCAACAAAGTTTGATTCTTCTCAAGAATCAGATTAGCCTTCAAAGAAACACACCTTGACTCTATTACAATTATTTATTCCAATGTGAATGCCTTGAAAGTGTAAGGGTTTATATTTACATTTCATTAGAAAAGGAGCAGAGCAAAGTGGCTCAGAATATGGGCTTGGGGGTCAGAGAGCTTTGGTCCTGGTTTTCACTCTCCTGCTTGGGCAATTCAGAAACCTCTCTGTGCTTCAACTTCATCCATAAAATGGAGATGTTACTGACCTCACAATGTTGTCATGAGGATGAAATGACACAGAGCACGTCAGTAGGTCCCCACAGTGTCTGGAAAGCAGCAAGTAGTCAATAAACGGCAGATCTCTCTCTCTCTTTCTTGTGTGTGTGTGTGTGTCTGTGTGTGTGCATACAAATTTAACAAACACAAGATCAGACTCTCTTGCCCTCTTACACCTCCAAAAAGGGTCCTGCCTTGCCAGACATGTTCTTTGGGGGGTGCCCAACACAAGGAAGGCAGAGGATGAGGACTGAGGGCTTTCTGGAGCTGGAGATGGAGTTTGAGTAGAGACGATCAAGAAGGACACTGAGAGAGAGAAAAGGGAGGGTGACTGAATTAGTACTTCTGGGGCCACGTCTACCCTTCCTGGAATTCAGGAGGTAAGAGTAAAGAAGTTGAGTTATTTTGAAGTTAGTTTTAGTGACATGGACTATTTTCATTTAACAAAACATTTTTTCTTTATGTGTAAGAAGTATAGTTTCAGTTTTCCATTAGTAAAGATGGAGTTGTGTGGACAGAGCCCAATTTATATCTGAGTTCCTATTTATAACATAGTGAAAATGATTTCTCAAAGCTAGAAATTCACAATATATTCTATATATTTCCATGGTACAATTTGTAATTTAACAAATGACATGATTTATATAGTTGACCAATCAAAGCTTAATAATTACAAGTGTTATTTAGCTTTAAAAATATTCCAGAAATCTCGAAATGAATGCAGCTTCTCAGGGCTACCTTTATATGATTTGATGCTTCTTGTTGCCCAAAGACATTTCCACCGTTAGTAGTCTATAAAGTTCCTAAGCAGCTAGCCAGGTTTTGTCTGTAACTTGTGCATATGAAATAGAGAAAAGCAAGAGGGTGTTTCCAGCTTTCAGATTTATTAGTTTTGTTCTCTAAGCATCTAAGCCCTCTTGATCATATGAGTGTATGTGTGTTTAACTGGCACAAGCATGAGTCTAGGGATATTCATAAATTACAGCCTACTGTCCCTAAAAACCAGGAAAATTAATACGAATTTGTATATAATTACAAGTAGAGAACAATTGAATGACTGGTTTAGTCCAGTTTTGTATAATCCCAAGGAACTACAATGTAAACATATTATTAAAAAATCAGGAATTTGTATCTTCAATGTGAAATCATATTTCTACAAATATGTAAATAGTACCAAGAGACTTGCTGTTTTCAAAGATGTTTCCTTGTACAAAACTGACCTGCAGTTCTTTTAAACCCACATAAAACAGCATCACATTTAAATGAGGTCTGCATTCATATCTGTGTCATGCAAATAGCAAGCAATAGTAGACAGTAACTACACGTGTGTCTGATATTTGTCGTGTAAATCAACAGAAAAATGAAAGAAAGCAAAAGACTTAGAGGAACATTTATTCAACTTCTAACATGGATTAGGTTTTGTGTTTGAAGCTTTATATACGTTATGCACCTTAATCCTCAAAATAACCCCTGATGTGGTTATCACGCCCATTTTAAATGAAAGTAATTAGGCTCAGTGAATTAATGTGCTTGTTCAAGGTTGTGCATCTGATACACTCAGCTTTTCTAGAGCATCACATAAATGGAACCATACAGAACACACTCTTTTGTGTCCTTTTTTCCCGTTTAGCATAATTTTACTCCCATAACCTCATAGAAAACAAAAAGTAGTTTCATTTTATAAAAGTCAATGCCAGAATTTGAAAGCAAATTTGTCAAATTTCAAAGTTTATGCTGTGTTTTTCTTTATTACAGGGACAGAAAGCTAATGCATGGTGGCTGATCTTTGATCTCGTTAGGAGGCATTGATAACAAAACATCCAAAAAAGGTCTCAATAGCATTGGTAACCATGTAAAGAGAACTAAAATCAGATACCACTACTTACCCGCTAGATTGGCAAAAAGAAAGAGTCTCAAAAACCAAGTTTTGGAAAGAATCCTAAAATTTATATGGAACAACAAAAGACTCCGAATAGCTAAAGGAATCCTGAGAAAAAAGAACAAAGCTGGAGGTATCACACTCCCTGACTTCAAAATATACTACAAAGCTATAGTAACCAAAACAGCATGGTACTGGCACAAAAACAGACACACAGACCAATGGAATAGAATCAAAAGCCCAGAAATAAACCCACACATCTATGGACAGCTAATCTTTGACAAAGGAGTCAAGAGCATACAATGGAGAAAAGAAAGTCTCTTCAAGAAATGGTGTTGGGAAAACTGGGTAGCCACATGTGAAAAAATGAAAGTAGACCCTTACCTTACACCATACACAAAAATTAACTCCAAATGGATTAAAGACTTGAATGCAAGACCTGAAACTATGAAACTTCTAGAAGAAAACATAGGCAGTACGCTCTTCGACATCGGTCTTAGCAACATATTTTCAAGCACCATGTCTGACCGGGCAAGAGAAACAATAGAAAAAATAAACAAATGGGACTACATCAAACTAAAAAGCTTCTGCACAGCAAAGGACACCATCAACAAAACGAAAAGACAACCTAACAATTGGGAGAAGATATTTGCAAACCATACAACTGATAAGGGCTTAATCTCCAAAATATATAAAGAACTCATGCATCTCAACAACAAAAAAACTAACAACCCAATTAAAAAATGGGCAAAAGACCTGAACAGACATTTCTCCAAAGAAGATATACAGATGGCCAACAGACACATGAGAAGATGTTCAAAATCATTAACTATCAGGGAAATGTAAATCAAAACTACAATGAGATATCACCTCACGCCCGTCAGAATGGCTATAATTAACAAGACAGGAAACAACATGTGTTGGAGAGGATGTGGAGAGAAGGGAACTCTCATACACTGTTGGTGGGAGTGCAAACTGGTGCAGCCACTATGGAAAACAGTATGGAGATTCCTCAAAAAATCAAGGATAGAGCTACCATATGATCCAGCTATTCCACTGCTGGGTATTTATCCAAAGAACTTGAAAACACCAATGTGTAAAGATACATGCACCCCTGTGTTCATTGCAGCGTTATTCACAATAGCCAAGACTTGGAAGCAACCTAAGTGCCCATCAAGGGACGAATGGATGAAGATGTGGTATATATACACAATGGAATACTGCTCGGCCATAAGAAACGATGAAATCCAGCTATTTGTGACAACATGGATGGACATTGAGGGTATTATGCAAAGTGAAATAAATCAGAGGGAGTAGGTCAAATACCGTATGATTTCCTTCATTAAGTAGTAGATAATATCAACAATAAACAAACACATAGAGACAGAGATTGGATTGGTGGTTACCAGAGGGGAAGGGGGGAGGGAGGAGGGCAAAAGGGATAATTCAGCACATGTGTGTGGTGATGGGTTGTAATTAGTATTTGGGTGGTGAACACGATGTAATCTATGCAGAAATAGAAGTATAATGATGTACACCTGAAATTTATACAATGTTATAAACCAATGTTACTGCAATAAACAAAAAGTTAAAAAAAATAAATAAAAATCATAAAAGTCTTGCTATGATTGGCCTTTAGACACTGGATTGGCCACTAGAGACAAATCAAAGTGATATTTAAAACTCTTTTTTTTCTTTACTAGTAAGATATACGCTCATAAAATACACTAAATAAAAACTTCCTCAAATCAAAAAAAAAAAAAAAACAAGTTTTGGTAATGATGTTGACAATGGAAACTCTCCTGGTGGGAATATAAATTGATGTGGTTTTTGGAAAACAATTTGACATTATCCAGTAAGTTGGAAGGTTTACATATTCTACAGGCCAGCTATTTCACTGTGGTGTATGCGTGTGCACCCTTGAGGAACTCGTGGACGTCTGCCCCAAGACACATGCAAAACAGTGCTGTGGGAGCATTGTGTGCCTTAGCCCATACCTAAAAATTGCTCGAACCTAGCATAGCCCGGGACTGAAATTAATCTAAACATCTATCAAGAGGAGCCCGGATCTACAAATTGCTATATATTCATTCAATCAAATTTTATATGGTGAAGAAAATGAATGAAGTATAGCTATACAACATTAATAATTCTCCTAAAAATGCTGATACAGAGCATGACACAAAATAATTTGTACAGTATGTTTCATTTATATTAATTTCAAAATCAGGCACATTGTATTGTTTAGGGAAGTGTCCAACATTGGCAAAAACTCTAAAGAAAAATTAGTAAAATTAATAGTCACAAAATCAGGATGGAGGTGACCTTGAGGAGAAGAAAGCCTGGAGGAGAAAAGAATACTGATTAGGAGGGACTTAGGGACGTGGAAATGTTCTCTCCCTGACCTGGCTGCTTCCAGGAGTGTTTGCTTTAAAATGATTTTTAAATATATACATATTTGTATGTGGGTTATCTCACAATTTTTTAAATGAAAAAAATTGGAGACAAACAAACAAACGAAAACAAGGGAATGGCCTATTTCCAACCAGTGGCAAAGAAAAATTAGATCCCCTGAAAAGAACTTCAAACAATAGTGAGAGACTAAATTTAGGGGGAAAAACAAGAAAACCAACAATAACAGAAATAGAAAGACGTTTCATTCCAGGAAACTAGAATATCCACATACAAAAGTGAAACATCTATATCATTTATGAATATAGATGCAAAAACTCAAAATAAAATACTAGAGAATGAAATCAAATAATGTATTAAAAGATTAATTCATTTCGAAGTTAGATTCATTCCAAAAATGAAAAAAAAGTTCAAAATAAGAAAATCTATTATTAGATAAGTAAATAAAATACAAAAAAATTGTTACTAAAACTCCAAGCTAATCAAAAATAGAACACTTCTATAACCTTATAAACTATATGCAACAGGAATCTGACAAACCAGGTAAATGTGAACTATGTGAAGTAAGTCATCAAATTCAAGAATAAATTAGTGATTCTTGTAATCACCACTTCTCTTTAGCTAGATGTCCTAGCCAATGAAAAGCAAATCGAATAAGAGGTAGCAATATTGAAAAGGAAAAGATTATCATAATTTAAATTCTATATAAGCATTTTCCTAGAAAATTCAAAGGAACCAGTAAAAAATCTTTTAGAAATGATTAGATAATTCATCAAAATGGTCAGATGCAAGGTCTGTAATTTTCTATATATTAATAAAAACCAATTGAAAAATGGAAGAAAATTAAATCTCATTCAAAACAAAATCTACAAAATGCATAGGACAAAGGCAATTCAATGGAGAAAGGATAGTCTTGTCAGCAAATGGTGCAAGAACAGCTGGATGTGCATATGGACAAAGTGAACCTCGACTCATATTTCATATCTAATGTAAACATTAACTCAGAATGGATGAGAGACACATGCAAAATGTACAACTTTAAAACTACTAAAAGAAAACAGGAGAAAATCTTTGTGACCTTGGGTTAGTTCTCAGATATGACACCAAAAGCATGATCCATAAAATAAAATTTGATAACTTGGCCCTCATGAAAATTAAAAACTTTTACTCTTCGAAAGACACTGTTAAAAAAATGAAAAGGTAAGCTATAAACTGGACTACAATATTTACAAATGACCTATCTGATAAAGGATTTTCATTCAAGCAGGATTTAAAAAATAGTTAAAACTTAAAAAGTATTTCTCAATCCAACACAGTAGAAAACTTTTTTACTCCATGTAATGTGTTTCAGAACAAATTACCTAGTGTATTTCAATTTTTAAAACTAATTTTCTACTTTTTTTGACATAGATATGGACTTTCCAGACCTATGATGAGAAGCTGGGTTATTATGAACACATACAGGAAAGTCCTTAGTAGTTTATAGAAAAAATAGATTCTTTTTTTCTTTAATAAATGTAGAAATAAAAGATTTTCTTCTATACATGAGATAGGAAGCCATGACTGCATCTCATTTATTTATCTCATTGTAATAAGTATTACAAACGTGTTTATCTACTTTAAGATTTTGATGGATTGAAGCTCCCAAGTGTCAGGAACTCTTTCTAAATTTGGCAAATAAATCTCTTCACGTCTTACCATAGTCATATAGATCTGCACAGGGTTGTGGCAAGGACATTATAATTTGGAGTAAAAGCACCACAAGAATACTCAAAAATGTAATAAGACGTTGATAATCTCACCCTCTGTAAAAAACGTCAAACCACTCTCTGATTTGATGTTTAAAAGAATATTGTGATTGTTTTGCTTAATTTGTCAAATAATGAAACATTTATCCACAGTTATTGCATTGTAATATAAATAATTTGGGGACACTTATGATAAGTAAATACATGGAAAGCAGTCGTTTTTTAAACATACAGATAATCTCACAGATTCGAGCCAAAGTGTATAAAATGCTCTGAACACTGATGTTCTTATAGGTTTAGAGGGAAAGCAGGCCTGTCATTTTCGTTAATTGGAAGGAATCCTGTGAGTCATGGCCCATACTGATGATTTAGTCTTGAAGATTGTCATCTGCAGGCTCATTTTATTTTGAGAAATTCATTCACCAGGACGCATGACAGAATGAGCGATGCCTCCTTGGGCTGTGAAAAGAGGTGATGCTGACCATCTCAGGAGGCGGAAGGCAACCTGTGCAAACAAAACAACTTCTTCAATGAGGAAACTGCAGAAGCTTCCACTGAGGGCAGAACGCCCCTTTCTGAAAGTACTACAAATACTACAGATGAAGTATCAGATAAAATATGGGCTAAAATGTATCCAACACATTCAAAACCTGACTTCCAACAGGACAATGATCCATTTAACTGTACAGATCTCCCTCGACTTACGATGCAGTTACCCTCCCCATAAACCCATTGTAAATTAAAAATATTGTAAGTCGAAAAAGCTTTTAATACACCTAACCTACCGAACATCATAGCTTAGCCTAGCCTACCTTAAACATGCCCAGAACACTTATGTTAGCCTACAGTTGGGTAAAATCATCTAACACAAAGCCTACTCTATAATGAAGTGTTGACTATCTCATGTAATTGATTGAATACTGTACTGAGAGTGAACAACAGAATGGTTGGATGGGTACAGCATGGTTGTAAGTGCATTGGTACTTCACCCTCATGATTGCATGGGTGACTGAGAGCTGCCTTTGCCTAGAGAGGGGATCCTACTGTGTATCAACAGCCCAGGAAAAGGTCAAAATTCAAAATTTGAAGTAAGGTTTCTACTGACTGCATATTGCTTTCACATCATCGTAAAGTTGAAAAATCGTTAAGTCGAACCATCTTAAGTTGGGGACGTCTGTATTAAAAAGGGCATTTTCGGGGCAGGCCCTGTGGCTTAGCGGTTAAGTGCTTGGCGACTCGGGTTCGGATCCCGGGCGCACAGCGACACACTTCTTCTCTGGCCATGCTGCCTCCGCATCCCACATACAGCAACTAGAAGGATGTGCAACTATGACATACAACTATGTAGTGGGGCTTTGGGGAAAAAAAAGGAGGAGGATTGGCAATAGATGTTAGCTCAGAGCCGGTCTTCCTCAGCAAAAAGAGGAGGATTAGCATGGATGTTAGCTCAGGGCTGATCTTCCTCACAAAAAAGAAAAAAAAAAGGGCATTTTCCATGAAAAAAACACCATTTGATATTCACCAAGAATACTGGTCCTTTTGTAATGTTCTCGATGGCATAACTAAAAATATATAAAAAAAAAGAAGTTCTGAAAATGTTAGATTTGACAGAGGCTGGCCAGAGTTTGCTAATATAAATTACCTTTCTTTCAATTCTCTAGGGAACATTCATGAAAATGAGATTAAATCAGCTGGACTTATAGTTTTCAAAACTATCTTCAGAGTTTCAAAACTACTTCCTGGGACTTATCCCCAGAAAACTATGATCTGATTCTTTAGTTTTTAACTCTCATATTCACACAGTGCAGAAAAAATACCTGTGAGAAATAACAATCATTTTTACTCACATTGTAAGCATTCATTTGATAACCCTGCATTTCAGATGCAGAATTACCCACTACAACAGTTCTATAATTAGCCTGGTTGCCATTCATGTAAGAGAGCAAATAAAAACAAGTCAATCTCAGATATGTAGGTCTCTGAAATTTTTTTCTTTCTTTAAAAAACAACAAATAGACAGAAATATTCAAAGATTTACCTCAGCTGACTGACTTTTGAATCAAAACCAAAATCTTTAAAAAACCTAATTCTCAAGAATTATGAGTTGAGCAGTGGAATCAATTGAGTGTATAGATTTAGACATTGAAAACTGTAAATATTTTTCTGAAGGAATTTTATTTAACAACAATAATGATTAATAGGCAATGTAATTAGGGAGAAAATAAAATTAAGTGGTAAAACTCTTTCAAGAGACAAAGGAAAATACTGCTGTTTGCAGGTCATATGATTGTCCACATAGGATAGCCAATAGAATTTACTATAAGTATATAACTAATAAAAAGATTCAGTCATTTGGCCAGATTAAAAATCAATAGCAGAAATGAATAATCTTTCTGTGTTTCAGCAGTCATTAATTAGAACATATAATTAAAATACAATTCATGGTAGAAACAAATAGAACAGCAAATTTAAATCAGCTGGGAAATGTCTATACAAGGGAGGTAGACGTGCATAGCCAGCCTGGTGGTCTAGTGGTTAAGATCCGGCACTCTCACCTCATAGCCTGGGGTTTATCTCCCAGTCAGGGAACCACACCACCCGTCTGTCGGTTGTCATACTGAGGCGACTGTGTGTTGTATGACGCTGAAAGCTATGCCACCTGGATTTCAGATACCAGCAAGGTCACCCATGGTGGACAGGTTTCAGCAGAGCTTCCAGACTAGATAGACTACAAAGGACCTGACCACTCAATTCCGAAAAAACTGGCTGTGAGAACCCTGTGAATAGCAGGGGAGCATCGTCTGATATGGTGCTGCCAGGTGAGAGGATGAGTGAAAAGACCGGGCAGGGTTCCACTCTGTACACAGGGCACTAGGAGTCGACAGCACTAACAACAAGAGCACAGACACGCATACTCAGGCTGTGTTTTGAGCCAATTCTACAGTGTTTTACATATCACGAGTATTTAGCTAGGGAGGTCTCCATAGATCTTGCGGACATAATTTATACATTTTAATATCAGCTCCTGTTAATGAGTTACATGACTTAGCTAGGGTCATTCCACATTTTATTTTCCTGAGACACTATCCCACCATCTTTGCTTGACCTGTGTCTCAACTCCAAGTTTGAGACTCCCCTGAAATACATCTTTTCTCTTCAGTCTCATTGTATCTCTTCTACCTTCATATAACCACATAATAGTTTGTTTTTTTCATTCAACCAATGGTTGTTTGTTCTCTTCATCTTGTTTTTCATCTTATAATTCGTATATTATACTGCTAAGAAACTCTGCCCTGTGAACAACATCTTCAAGTACTTTGTTTATTTTAAAATAAATATTATCTTCTTGGATAAACCTGTGAATAATCAAATGTTTTGTACTGTTAGAATTTGTTTATGAAATTCTTTAGTTGCAACTTTTTAAATTTGAAGTTTTATAATGTTTTCTCATTGTGTTTTGGCATCTAATATTTCAGAAAAAATATCTGAGGACATCATGATATTTACATTTTATAATTAATTTCTTTTTATAATTCTGACTTTTTGGTTTATTCGTACTTTTAATCTTCGTAGTTCAAATATGCTGTCAAAACTTCTGTCTAGTGTGGGTTGATTTCAATGATTTTTCCCCTTGTAAAAATCTATGAGCCAAGTCAATTTGGATACAGAGGTCTTGTTTCAATTCTGGAGATTATTTGAAATTTGCTAATCTATTTATTCTCTCTTTTTCTTTCCAAAATATCTAGTTATGCTCTCTATATTGCTGATCTTCTCTCTAGTGGTTTTTATTTCTTTATCCTTCTCTTCTCTTTTCTCCGAAGTCTGCTCTCTGTCCTTCTACCTCTGATTTGCTCCTCTGCCCCATCTCTTGTGCCCACATATCTTGTGTAATGTGGTGTATATTTCTACTCTTGTATTTCAAGTTTTCCCTTCCTGCTTTCTTATTTCAGTTTTCCCTCTTTTTACCTCAGCCCGTTTGATTCCACTGAAGTTTTGGCTTCCCTTATGTATTTCCTCTCTTGATCATTGGAAGCCACATTTTTAGGATACGTGTTTCTGAAATTTACTGTGGACCTTAGAGTCTCAGAGGCACGCTCTTCCTTTGAGTCTTCCAGATGCTGTTCTGCCATCATCATTTTTATAAACACACCTATTGATCACTTTTTTCTTTTTAAACTCCATTTCAGAGAATCTGGATCTGCTTAGATTCTATATTGACAATGTGGGCAGACTGTCCTTGCTTCCACTCTGTCTACAAGAGTGATGTCACATCTTCTCCAATTAGTGCAATTTCTAGTCTCTGACATGCTTTTGGCTGTTATACTTTTAGTACTCTGCAGTTGTATTTTCAAAAGCCCTTACAGCCCGATTCTCACTCATTCAGAGTCAATACAAAACATGAAAACCTGAAATTCTCAGAGTTCTGTTTCTTGGGCTTTGCAACAAATGTAGAGGAAGCTGGTTTTGGCAGAGGTGGAGACTGGGCACTGCACTCGGGATTTTTCTAAATCATCTCATCCTACAGGGTTTAGTAATGTGAGATTGTATGTCTTAGACTGCAGCACAGAAGACACTTCGTTGCTCATGCCTTTTTCCTGAGTTCCAATTTCTTTCTAATTATTGGAAAATGGTGGCAGATGTGGCAGGCTGGAGATTGAGGAAATTGTGTGATGCTTCACAAAAGAGGTTTAGAGTGATATAGCTAAAAAAAAAAAAAGTCCAATTTTAAATAGTATAAGCGAGATAGAATATTTTCTTAACTTTTATAGGTTGACTGCTCCATGATGTGAAGCCAAGCTATTCAATTAACTGAAACGTGGATAAATTTTCTTCCTCCACCCAGTTCTAGCTACTTTACAATTAACGTCACTTTCTTCCAGATCCTGGGATTAAGGTCTATGTAAATTTAGTTTCTTTTTTAATTGTTGAGAGTTGTCACATTTTTCTTCACTTTTAGGAGAATTTATAAGAAATTGAATTAAAAGTTGCTGCTATGATGCCTTATTGAAGTTGAAGCCTGTGAATTTTTCTTATAAATGGTTTATCTATAAAGCACACACAAGACATTCAGACGACACACAATGAGAGAGTCAGAGAAGCCCTGAGATTTGGAATGGATGGTACCCAGCTGGGTGGTCAGATGGCTTTGAAAAAAGTTCAATATATGCACTATTTTCTACTTTTCCAGACTTTTTTTGATATATGTTGCTGTGTCATTTAAGATGATTTTGGCTGCAAATAGTCAAACATCTTTTTTTTAAACTGGTATAAACGATAATATATATTACCTCATATAAAAGATGGCAAGAAGAAGGGGAAACTTTAGGTCTATTGATTAAGTGGCTTAAACATGTTTTTAATGTCCTTATGTTACGTGCCTTGGCCTGGACCAATCATTGTAACCAGGAGAGTCCTACATGCTATACGGACTTAAATCTGTTTTGTTTAGGAGGACAGAAGTAAAGTGAATTCTGGTTGGGCAATAACTGCTAACATTTGAAAACCTAGGTGATTGAAAAGATACCTGCGCCCCCATGTTTATAGCAACATTATTCACAATAGCCAAGACATGGAAACAACGTAAATGTTCATTGATGGATAAATGGATAAAGAAGTTGTGGTATATATATATATATATATACCATGGAATAGTATTCAGCCATAAAAAATGAGGAAATGTTACCAATTGCAGCAACATGGATGGACCTTGAGGACATTATGCTAAGTGAAATGAGACAAAGAAAGACAAATGTTGTATGATCTCACTTATATGTGAAATCTAAAAAACAAAACAAAACAAACTCATAGAAAAAGAGATCAGACTCATGGTTGCCAGGGGGGTGGGGGGGGCAGGGGAATTGGAGGAAGGTGATCAGAAGGTACAAACTTCCGGTTATAAGATCCGTAAGTACTAGGGATGTGATGTACAGCGTGGTGACTGTAGCTAACACTACTGTATGGTCTATAGGAAAGTTGTCAAGAGAGTAAATTCTAAGAGTTCTCGTCACAAAGAGAAAATTTTTTTCCCGTATTCTTTTCTTCTTTCTTTTGTTTTTATTGTGTCTTATATCTGTATAAGGTGGATGTTAGCTGAACTTACTGTGGTAATCATTTCATAACATATGTAAATCAAACCATCATGCTATATGCCTTAAACTTATACAGTGAGGTGTGTCAAGTATTTCTCAATAAAACTGGAAAGAAAATTTAAAAATAAAATAAAACATAAAAAGCTAGGTGATTTCACACATAAATCTGGATTTCTGGTTTCTAATAAAAACTCAAAACCTTTGAGAACAGTGGGACTGTATTACCACGAAACATTGGCTTTGTTGTGAAACTACATGACCACCGCCCCCTGGAGAGAGGACACTCCTGCTCCCCTCGGCACCACGTCCAGCCCTCCAGGGCTGTCACTACGCCTCCTGCACCTCACTGCTCATCACTGGGCCTTGTGGGGTTTATGGTTATCACTCCTGCTATATTTTCTCTCTCCAAGCAAAGCAATTTCCTCCAAACTTTCCTTGAGATTATTTTATTCCAACACTTGACTTCTTTTGGGATAATGTCTACAAATTTTTAAATTTCACTTAAATCTGCGCTCCAGGTTTAAAATGTTTAAAATCAGAATTTTTTTTCCATACAAAGTGATAAAATTACATTATAATTACTTAAATTTTTAAGTTCTAATTTTATATTTGAGTATGAAGCCTAGTAAACATAACTCTCATTTTAAATTCATAGAATTTATGCATGAAGTCAGATTTTGTTTTCAAGAAAAAATTTGTCATACGTATTTACATCCAGATCATATCTGTATCTATATCTATCATCATCTATAGCTAATCTATGTCATCTGTATCTATGTCTCTTTATCTAAATGGAAGACGATTTCAGAAGAATTCTGTTGTCAGCTAGTTACCAGAGAGTGGGGAATTCCAATGTCCTCTTTTCTAGTTATTCCTTTGAATGAAGAATGTTTCTAACTTGAGATATGCCAGCATTTATTAGTTCTGATTTTTTTCAATTAGCAATGCATTCCAAAACACTGTTCTGTGCTTTTCATCTGTGCTCTTTTCATCTCCTTCTGATTTCTAATGTGTATCTAATAAAAAGAATCAATAAGTATGCAATCTAAATAGAGATCAGAATAATAATTTAGAATTCCTCTTCTTGATCATATACACCCTGGAAATAATCTGATGTGGTCTGAAATTCAGAGGGGCAGGAAGTATTTATGTCAGATGTAAGTTGTGGATAAATGCTTTTGTATTTATGTGCTATTTTGACAACAATCTTCACCAATGGTTTTTATTTATATTATTCCTTAAATATCTATTTTCCCTGATTTTGTCATCTTTAAAACTGATGATATTTGAGGATGGTATGTCTTTTGTATGTCTGGATTATGAACATGATAGAAACTGAAGATGAATTTTTGAAGGTGCAGACGTGGTGAGTGAAGGGCGTTCAGTGGGTCGTTCTCAGTTGCTTCCTCACCTGCCGTCCTCAAAAGAGGGGGATTTGACATGGAGCCAGTTCGTCCCAAGCTTTGGAGTGCTATGACTTTTGTTGTTCTTCAGTCAAAGTCAGTGACTTTTTAGAATTAAGTACTTTTGATTTAAGTAAAACTCAAACTTCATGATGTTAAAATACTTTGTAACAAAAATCTTTCAATAGGTAACGACTTTCCAAATAAAACTATTTAAGAAATACCTGTGTCTTGAAAAAAATGTTTTTCTTCATAAAAGACATGAATCAACCCAGTATGGAGTGGTGCATTGCTCCTATTTGCACTGGTCCTTTGCTTTACCTCTCCAGGAGGCAGAACTTTTCAGCTTTCAGAAAATTATAGTAGGAAGAAATGAGAGTGAAAGTGACATAAATGCCCTTTCAGCCTCCATCCCAGGGGCACTGCTCATTATACCGAACACTAGGACATCCCAGTGCTTGTGGCTGTTAATAACTCCATTCTCCCTGCTAAGCTACTTCTCTCCAGCTCCTCTTGAGATCTCCTTCAATACAGCAATCTTAAAAATGATTAGAGCATTTTAAGTGAAATTTATGGAGGCATTGTTATCATACAAGAAAACACACCAGTTTTAAATGTACATTTTGATGAGTTTTGACAAATTTATACATTCAAATAATTATCAGCATAATCAGGATACGGGCTATTTCCATCACTGAAAGATTTCCTTTGTTTGCCATGCTTGGTAACCACCAATAAAGCCATTATAGACGTTCATGTGCAGATTTTTGTATAAGCGTAGGTTTTTATTCTCCCTGGGTGAATACTTGGCAGTGAGATTGTGGATCATATGGTGTGTGTTTAAATATATAAGAAACTGCCAAATCCTTTTCCAGAGTGACTGTACCATTTTGCATTCCTACTCACAATGTATGAGAATTCCAGTTATTCTGCATCCTCACCAAATACTAAGGTATTGTCAGTCTTTTCCACTAATATCAGCCATACTAATAGGTGAGAAGCGGAATCACATTGTGGTTTTAATTTGCATTTCCCTAATGACTAATCATGTTCAGAATTTTTTCTTGTGCTTATTTACCATCTCTATGTATTTTTTGGTGAAATATTTGTTAAAATCATTTGCCCATTTTTATAATTGCGTTGTCTTCTTATTTAAATTTGAGAGTATTGATATATTCTGGATACCATAATAGATATATGTTTTGCAATCACTGCTTTCCAGTCTGTGGATTATCTTTTCATTTTTCTGACTGTGGCTTTTGAGGAACAAATGAGTGGAGAAGTACAATTTATCATTTTTTAAATAAAATCATGCTTTCTGTTTCATATCTGAGAAATTTTTGCCTAACTCATTGCCACAAATTCTTTTAGATTTTCTTCTACAACATGGTGTTAGTTATTCTTGATCTTTTGCATTTCCATATAAATTTTAGAAATTTGTCTAAATGTACAGCAAATCGTGCTGGCCTTTTGGTGGGTATGGCATTAAATCTACAGCTCAGTTTGGAGAGAACTGATATCCTCACTATGCTGCATCTTCCAGCCCTTGAACACTGTGTGACGCTCCTTATGTTTAGGTCTTCTTTGATTTATTTTATCAGAATTTTGTAGGTTTAGCATTTATGCCCTGTACGTGTTTAGTTAGATTTACATTTAGAGTATTACATTTTTAGGCTATTGTGAATGGTATTTTGTTTTGAAAATTTGGTTTCCAGTTGTGCATTGCTGGTGTATAGAAATGTGATTTATTTCAAGGGGTGACATTCTGTCTTGTGACCTGACTAAACTCACTTGTTAGTCTAGGAGTTTATTTTTTATAGATTCCTTTATGTTTTCCACGTGGACCATCACGCCATCTGTAAATAGGACAGTTTTACTCCTTCCTTTCTAATCTTTATACCATTTATTTCCATTTCTTTCCTTATTGCACTGGCTAAGATTTCCAGTCCTATGCTGAGTGTGGGTGGTGAGATCGAAATCTTTTCCCTCTTCCTGATCATAGGGGAAAAGATTTTGATTTTTATTAAGGATCCTCCTAATTTTAAGCTACAGTTGTCTTATATATTATATCTACATACACTGAAACCCATCAGAAAATGTTATACTTTTTCTTTCAACTGTCAAAGATATTTTAAAGAACTCAAGAGAAGAGTAATCTATTAAAGTTATTCAGAAATTAATAAGTGAATTTACTAGTCTCACTTGATACAAGGACAAAATAAAAAAAAATTTTACTTCTATATAGGCAATGAAAATTTGGAATCAAAATATAAAGACAATTCTACTTACCAACAGAATGTTGGTACACACACACACACACACACGCACACACACTATTGGTAAGGATTGGCTCACATGATTATGGAAGCTAATAAGTCCCAAGATCTGCAGTTGGCAGGCTGGAGACCCAGGAAGAGCTGACGTTCATTTTAAGACGTAGGGCAGGAGAGAACTGGTATTCCAGCTCAGGGCAGGAAGGAGGAAATTCCCTCTCACACAGCCTTATTGTTCTATCCAGGTCCCTAACTGACTGAATGAGGCTACCCCCATCAGGGAGGGCAATTTTCTTTACTCAGTTTGCCAATTCAAATATTAACTAACTTCATTTGGAAACACTCTCACAGACACACCCATAATAGTGCTTCAACAAACACTGGGGCACCCTGTGGCCCCATCAAGTTAACACACAAAATCAACCACCACAGATGGGCACACGGAAAAACACACAAATCATTAGTGAAAATAATTG
Organism: Ceratotherium simum simum; assembly: GCF_057802395.1. Classification (NCBI taxonomy): domain Eukaryota; kingdom Metazoa; phylum Chordata; class Mammalia; order Perissodactyla; family Rhinocerotidae; genus Ceratotherium; species Ceratotherium simum. The sequence continues at coordinate 83,748,390 of NC_141908.1, forward strand.
GTTAATTAGACTTCATCATAGTTAGCTCTGCTCTTCAAAACACACCATTAAAAACTTAAATGACAAACCCCAGACTAGGAGACAGTATTTGAAAACATATGTGTGATAAAGGAATTGTGCCCAGAATGAACAAAAGCTCTTTCAACTTAGTTTTAAAAAGACAAACAACACTATTCAAATAACGTGTAATAGATTTGGACACTTCAGCAAAGAGTCTGTATGAGCACATGTCGAACAATCACATGAAAAGATGCTCATCCTTATTAGTCATAAAGGAATGAAAGTGAAAACCACAATGAGGCATGATACACCATCGGCTTGGCTAAAATAAAAACGATTGACAATAGCAGTACCAGTTGCTGGCGAGGACCGGAGCAAGTGGTGCTGAAGCCTCACAGCTAGTTGTGAGAATGCAGGTGTTAACATCCAGTCGAAGGTAAATGCTCACTTATGGCACAACCCAGAAATCCCACCCTCAGGTATTTATCTTACAGACATTTCCACATGCAGATTTGTAATTGAACGTTTATAGAAGCTTTACTCATAATAGCCAAAATATACAAGAAATCCAATGTTCAACTGGTTAGTGGATAAGCAAATTGTGGCTTATCAATGTAAAGAAATCCTGCTCAGAAAAAAAACACTCTGCCACCAGAAGATGCAGAAATATGGGTGAATCTCAAGGGCATTACGCTGAGTGAAGCCAGGGACAAAAGCTCATATGCAACATGATTTCATTTTGATGAAATTCTAGAAAAGACAAAACTATGGTGACAGAAAGACAATCAGTGGTTGTCAGGGGCAGTGAGGCAGGTGACCGCCTGTCCAGGGACATGAAGCAAGTTTGGAAGGAATGGAGTCTTCTGTTTTTTATTGTGGTCTGTGCAGTTGTATACATTTGTCACAACTCCTCACATGTCACACTTAAATGTCTTGACTATGACTGTGCGCAAATAACACTGTGAATGAAGAGCACAGGGACATTCTGCTCTTCTGGGTGTGGCACTGTGGGAAGGACAGGTCAGCACAGTTTTCTGTCTGGGGAAGCCTAACACACGTCTCGACGTGAGGAAACCTCAGAGGAGCCCAGAGTGATGCCTGGTCTACAAAATAAGTCGTCTCCGTGCTTGAGCAGTGTAAAAGGCAAGAACAGCTGATGACCCAGGCCAGACTAAAGGGCACTAAAGGGACACAACAAAATAACGGTGCTCCTGCACTACAGGGAAAGAGTATCACGACAGATCGTTCTTAGGGTAATCGACAGAATTAGACTCTGGGCTGTAGATTAGATAGAAGCGTTACATCGATGTTCAAGTTCCTGAATATTTTAATTGTGCTGTGGTTATGTATCCTATTCTTAGGAAACACACTAAATTATTATGAGGTAAATTTGATAAAGGCTGTGATAAATTCCAATGTATACAAACGGGGAGACAGGAAGGGGGGGGGAGAGAGAGAGAGAGAGAGGGACAGAGAGGGAGGGAGAGGGAGATTTACAAAGAAAAATGGCAAAATATTGGAAATTGGTGAAAACTAATGGCTCCCTCAAAGATGTCAGTGTCCTAATCCACAGAACCTGTTAGTCTGTTAAGGGCAAAAGGAGCATTACAG